>NC_133375.1:23083888-23248589 GCF_049309525.1 Garra rufa | reverse complement strand
ACACAGAATTTGACACTACTGGTCAAAAGTTTAAAATACTGTAATTATGATTTTTTTTAATGTTTTTGAAAGAACTCTCTTACGCTGATCAAGGCTGCATTGATTTAACCAAAAATACAGTGAAAGCAGTAATATTATGAAATGTTAATTACTTATTAATTACACTTAAATAACGATGGATGCAAATAGCGAAGGATGCTATTTACAATAAGTGCAAATAGCAATGGATTCTATTTACAATAAGTGCAAATAGCGATAGATTCTATTTACACCAAGTGAAAATAGCAGTATTTTTAGCGATATGTGCAATTTGTGACCTGTATAAAAGATAAAAGACACCTGGGAGACAGAAATCTTGCTGATTGATAGGGGATCAAATACTTATTTTACTCATTAAAATGCAAATAAATTTTTTACTTTTTTGAAATGCGATTTTTGTTGTTGTTCATTTTTTTGTCAGTGGGCAAACATACAAATTTAACAGGGGATCAAATTATTTTTTTTCCTCACTGTAAATGAGCATAAGAGCCTACATTTAACAACTTTAAAAAAACTTAATTATCCAAACTTTTGACCGATAGTGTATAAGCAAATCTGTCACTTTTACCATGAGGTCCAGCATGCCATTTTTCAAAATGAAGTTATTAGTGCCCTCAATGGTTTCTCGGTCCTCTAGCGATGTGTAGTTGATGCAAGAGTCTGTCAGACTTCGGGGAAGGTTGGAGCAGGCCAGCGGCTCACATGGCATCTCAGGGATGGGAATGGGGTTACACAGTTTCTTTATGTGCTCTGTGAAGAAATCTGTGTAGCCTACATTAAATGAAGCCACAGTTGTGTTAAATGTAGCCATGGTTATGGTGGAGATCTGGGAACGAACTGAGAAAGAAACAGTCCATGAGTAAATAAGTAAATTACATGATCCTTAATTTAAAATGAATATGAATAATTAAAAAGTATTGTATATTTTTCTCAAAAATACTGGATCCCCAGTTGTGTGTTATTAATCTTTATTAATTCCATGAAAATGAACTATAATAGGTTTAGAATGAATAAGATGATTTGCTTACCACCCTCTTTGATGGTATTGTCACTGTGACTGTTGGAGTGTTCAGGCAAGTTGTGGTGGGAGTGAAAATGTTTTGCTCCAAGACTGTCCACATCTCCAGGAGTATCTGAGCTTCCACGGCGTGTCAACTTCCCTTAAACACAACAAAACACAGCCACAATATGACAAAAATCTATAACTAATACATAACTTGTATGGGCAGGGCTAATGCATTAAACCATAAAGCACAAAATCCATACAACTGAAAACTAAATTCTTTAGGAAAAATAAAATTGTTAAAACTATAATCAATTATTTAAACTGATAAATTGCTAAAAGTTTTGATGAAAGATTGACTATTAAAAATTAAAAGCATTAAAACAGTAAAAAAAAGTTTAAAACACAAAATATGGGAAAACTAAAACAGATTTCATAGGGCCCTACATATGCTCAAAACAAGAAAAAAGAGATCCTTTTTCTGCAGGTGCATAGAGCTAATAAGAACAAAAAGGTGGCTAGCTGCACACTGAAAAGGGCATCATGGGCCTTACATACCCATGATAGTGGAAGGCCAACCCCCGCGGTCCAGTGTGCGACGGTCATCTCCCAGTCCAGAGAAGCTTCCGAATGAGAAGGTGCTGCGTGTGGGTGAGACATCCAGGTGATCCTCATGCATCAGGAAAGGTACGCCCATCCGCCGCTGGCGTTTCTTCCCAGTATGGTGGAATGGGATAGAGCCTTTTCTCTCTCGATCTTCTCTACGGTTTTTAAACTGAAAAATGATGGAATAAAACAAGTGCATAGTGGCATAGTAAATGAAAATCAAGAAAAGGTAACCCTTCTAGAAAAGAAGCATGTGACATCAACAAATATACATCATATTGGTTTACTGTCTGAAACTATGCATAAAAATTATCTGCATACCTTTTTGAATATGTTCATGCCCATCTCAGTTGAGAGGTCAGGGACTGCTTGTCTCCTGAGGTTGGTAACTGACACTTTGGAGAAGGTCTCAGAGCTCAAAGACCTGCTCTCCTCATTACATTTCAGAGTCATATCCTTAGAAAAATGGGAAAGAAAAAAATCAAGGTTTAAGATGTATGCATATTTTTTTAAACCTGTGACTTACAATGGTTAAAATGTTAACTAATACTATTTCAGTTCATTTCACATCTTTTAAATTTGCAATGCCATATCTTGATCCTTAATCCTGTGTTATCAAAACCTAAGGTTTCAAGCCTACTAATTAAAAAAAGTAACAGTACTGCTACCACCGACGTCTCTGGGGCTGTGTTATTGGACTACCTGTGAGAATCACCCATTTAATTAATTAAAATGAATAAATCAGCATTTCTGAATGAATTGGTTAAATGAACGATTCAATGACTCATTTGCCACTCACTGTGAACTATACAACCTACAGAAAGTCATTGAATAACTCCCACCCCTAATGGACAGAATGACAGCCTGGAAGAACACGAAAACAGATGAGAGGAGTGATACAAAGAAATATCAGCACTCTTGCAATAATGAACTATATTTTGTCCAAAAAGAACATAACTTTGTGTAAGATTGCTCAGTTCACTCAGGACCACTCTGTTTGATTAAAAATTATTGTTAAGGTCCTGAACATTATTTTGGCAGCAGGATTTACTGTCCACAAGCAAACCTCACTGAGGTTTGAAACAGATATGATATTCAGAAGTGATACAGTTCTGTAAATGAGACTGGACAAGATCAAGCAGCGACTGCTAATAGATGATTTTGTGGACAAGACTCTAAGTGATCATAAGTCTGTATAGAGAGGAGGTCCTTGAGGATGGAGGAGGGTAAGCGCACATCTGTGCGACAGACCAAGGCATGTGTGAGAACGGATTGACTTATCTCATTTAATTATAGTGGGAGGAGTTATTGAGCGTCAGCTAAGGCTGCTGTCACGCCGAGTACTGCCTGAACTACGTTTGAGCTCCATTCATCACTCAAACTACATTTATCCCTATTACTCATTACTAGTAGGCGTCTTTGGAGCTTTATTTCTGGAGAGGCAAAAATAATCAGTTGCAAAATCCATCAAAGGGCCACATAAAATATTTCTAGTAGTAATGTATCGAGCTAAAATGCATTTAAACCATCCACATCGACTGGCCTTATTATCCCACACAACTCTTAAAAAGAAGAACATTGTTAGTGTCAGGGTTAATTTCTGTTTTGATTTAGTTATCACTGTATTCTGTTCCAGTTTGCCTGTGTTCCTGAACTTCCTGATCTTTTCTTTGTTTCCATAGTTACCCATTAGTTCCCACACCGGTTCTGTTTTAACTTGATTATTGACTTGAGACTTGGTGAACAAGATGGCGCCGCGAATGGCAGCCTCTGTGCTTAGCTCTCCAGTTGTTTTTGTGTTTTTGTTCGTTTTTCCTGTTTTTTGTTTTGCAAACACGATCAGTTTTACAAGGGATGAACTGCTAAACATTAGGCAGAACATACCACAAAATCTCCTACCGGTTTTTGATTATTCGGACGTTTTGCTCAACATCATAGTTGGCGGAGCGGCGGCGCTTACCAAAGGCTTCAGGACGCGCAGGACGCGCAGGACGCGGGGGAAGCGCGCCGGCGCGCTCGTGAAGCTTCGTCAGCGTGGATTCAGGATGACACTGCCAGGCATACATTTGGCAAATCTCCGGTCTCTACCAAACAAAACGGACGAACTCCTTCTGCTCTCCCGGACAAATAAGGACTTCTCACACTCTGCTGCTCTGTGTTTCACGGAAACCTGGCTGAACGCGGCTATACCGGACAGCGCGATTCATCTCCCGGGATATCAGCTGTTCAGAGGAGACCGCGACGCAGAATCGACGGGGAAATCGCGCGGCGGCGGGACGTGCTTTTACATCAATGAGAGGTGGTGTACAGATGTAACAGTGTTAAAGAAAATATGCTGTTCTGATGTTGAAGCGCTTTTCATAAACTGTAAGCCGTTCTATTCGCCGCGAGAGTTTTGCTCGTTCATTCTCGTGAGTGTGTACATTCCACCGCAAGCGCACGTGAGCCTGGCGTTACAGAAACTCGCTGATCACATCACAGAGACAGAACAACAACACCCGGACTCTGTTTTAATCATTCTTGGGGATTTTAATAGAGCAAATCTCTCCCGTGAACTTCCAAAATACAGACAGCACATCACATGTCCGACCAGAGATAGAAATATATTGGACCACTGTTACACCACAATAAGGAATGCATATCACTCTGTCTCACGGGCAGCTTTGGGACTTTCTGATCACTGCCTGGTTCATCTTATACCAACCTACAGGCAACAACTTAAATCTGCTAAACCTGTAGCAAAGTCTGTAAAGAGATGGACCAACGAAACAGAGCGGGCTTTACAAGCCTGTTTCGAATGTACTGATTGGAGTGTTTTTGAAGCTGCTGCTACTGATCTGGACGAGCTTACAGAGACTGTTACTTCATATATCAGTTTCTGTGAGGATTTATGCATTCCTACCAGGACTCGCTTAACTTACAACAACGACAAACCATGGTTCACTGCAAAACTCAGACAGCTTCGTCATGTCAAAGATGATGCTTACAGGAAAGGGGACAAAGTCTTGTATAAAGAGGCCAAATACACACTGGAAAAGGAGATCAAAGTGGCAAAGAGAAATTATTCCGAAAAGATAAGGAACCAATTTCATTCCAGTGACTCTTCATCAGTGTGGAAAGGTCTAAAACACATCACCAATTACAAGACATCATCCCCCAGCACTTTGCAGAATCAGCAACTGGCAGACGATCTGAACGAGTTCTATTGTCGGTTTGAAAAGACACCATTTACACCTCCAACATCACCCCTCTCCCCCACCCCTGCAACTCCCATTCAAATCAGTGAAGATGAGGTACGCAAGGTCTTCAAAAAGAACAAAAGAAGAAAGGCACCAGGCCCTGACGGTGTCACACCAGCCTGTCTGAAAACCTGTGCAGATCAGCTGGCACCCATTTTCTCACAGATCTTCAATAGGTCTTTGGAGTTGTGTGAAGTCCCCGCCTCTCTCAAACGTTCTGAAATCATCCCCATTCCAAAGAAACCCAAAATAACAGGACTTAACGACTACAGACCTGTGGCGCTAACATCTGTCGTCATGAAGTCGTTTGAGAAACTGGTTCTGGCTTATCTGAAGGACATCACCGGACCCTTACTGGACCCCCTGCAGTTTGCTTATCGTGCAAACAGGTCTGTAGATGATGCAGTGAACATGAGTCTACATTTCATACTGCAGCATCTGGACAAATCAGGGACTTACGCGAGGATCCTGTTTGTGGACTTCAGTTCAGCCTTCAACACTATCATCCCAAACCTCCTCCTGCCCAAACTAACTCAGCTCTCTGTGCCCACATCAGTCTGTCAGTGGATCAACAGCTTCCTGACAGACAGGCAGCAGCTAGTGAGGCTGGGAAAATTCTCATCCAGCACCCGTACTATCAGCACTGGCGCCCCTCAGGGTTGTGTCCTCTCCCCACTGCTCTTCTCCCTGTATACAAATGACTGTACCTCCAAAGACCCCTCTGTCAAGCTCCTGAAGTTTGCAGACGACACCACACTTATCGGCCTCATTCAGGACGGTGACGAGTCTGCTTACAGACAGGAGGTAAAAGAGCTGGCTGTCTGGTGCAGTCATAACAACCTGGAGCTCAACACGCTCAAAACTGTGGAGATGATCATAGACTTCAGGAAAACCCCCCCTGCTCTCCCCCCACTCACCATCATGAACAGCACTGTAAACACAGTGGAGTCATTCAGGTTCCTTGGAAATACCATCTCTCAGGACCTGAAGTGGGACATTCACATAGACTCCATTGTGAAAAAGGCCCAGCAGAGGCTGTACTTCCTCCGCCAGCTGAGGAAACTCAACCTGCCACAGGAACTGCTGAAACAGTTTTACTCTGCCATCATTGAATCCGTCCTCTGCACTTCAATTACCATCTGGTTCAGCTCAGCTACAAATTCTGATCTCAGAAGACTACGTCGGATAGTCCGGACTGCTGAGCGAATCATTGGTACAACCCTCCCTACCCTTCAAGATCTGTACTTATCCAGAGTACGAAAAAGGGCTGCCAAAATTACTCTGGACCCCTCACATCCAGCACACTCACTTTTTGAACTGTTACCATCCGGTCGGCGCTACAGAGCACTGAGCACTAGAACGACCAGACACCGAAACAGTTTCTTTCCTCAGGCAATCCATCTCATGAACACTTGATCGTGGAACATACAACACTATACATTCTTTATTCATTTTTCCGTTATTTATTTAAAGCACATACTTACTCCATTCGAATGTCTTTGCTATTTTTGCACATTGTCTGTCTTGTATACCTCTATATTGTTCTTTTTATAATATGTATCGTCTTGTCACTGTCTTTCTGTAGCACTGTGGAGCTCTGTCACAAAAACAAATTCCTAGTATGTGCAAACATACCTGGCAATAAAGCTCATTCTGATTCTGATTCTGATTCTGATTATGTTTCTGTTGTATAAGCCTTTTGTTTCTTCAGCTCTTTTGTCCTTTCTCATCACTGTTTGTACATGGATGTGGTTACCTTTCTCCTACAATCTCCTGAGTGTTCTTTGTGGGTTTATTAAAGGCTGAAAAATGCAGCATTAGGAAGTCTTCTTACTGTATATTAATATTCTGTGATGCCTAAATTAATTTGAAGCACTGAAATGCTGGTGAACACTTTTAATATCCATGCATCCCTGATGACATGCTGCGTTCACACGATTTCGTAATTACCGTAGGTTTGAGATGACAACATGCAAATTTCTATTTGGAGCAGCATACATTCTCAGGACTGGGAATTATGCATTTCTATAGCACCACTATCAAAGCATAAATGAATCTGCAGTGGTCAGGTGGTACAAGTAGGAGCTCTCAGAATTACAAGTTTTAAGAGGACATGAAACCTTTTTACATCTTGAAACCTCGAAATTACAGTAATTTCAACATGAAGTGAATGCACCTACAGTTAAGTGGCTTCCACTTAAAGGGACAATTTACCCAAAATTGAAAATTCTGTCATTAATAACACACCCTCATGTCATTTCAAAACAGTAAGACCTTTGTTTATCTTCGGAACAGAAATTATGATATTTCTGATGACATCCGAGAACTTTCTGATCGTGCATGGACAGCAACGCAACTGAAATGTTTTATGGCCCAGAAAGGTAGTAAGGACATTGTTAAAATAGCCAATGTGACATTAGTGGTGCAACGTGGAGTACAGAAACACTATTGTAATTGTTAGAACGGGCCAAGGATCTCCATGTAAAACTGATTGTGCAGACCAAACTGTAAGCTGTAGAGACTTGAAACTTGGAGGGATGGTAGTATTCACACTAGGGGTTGCACCGATTAATTGTCTAGTCGACTAGTCGACTTTAATGCTCTGCCATGAGGCTTTAAGCTTGACGACGACTAGTCGCTGGTCCTATAGAGGGCGCAACAGGATAAGAAGTCTTTGAAGTCAACATTTAAGCTTTGTGAAAACAGCTAAAATAATAGATAAATGCATGCTCCGAAAGCGCTCCACAACACGTGTGAGTATACCATCTTGATGTTTAAAACTGAATAGGAGAATGCACGTTTTAAACAGCTTGTTGTAATTGTCGTTCTAATCTAATGCACTGCTGCGTCGTGCGCTCACACAATCATTCAAAAGCGCGGTGGGGAAATGAATTGTCAACACTGTTCCATGATTTCTGGCTAATATAGCTTAGAAACTGAAAAGTTCTAGCATATATTTCTTAGTAATTAAAACCCACAGCTTTATTATTAGGCTAGTAGAGAGACGCTGCCAGGTAGAATTAATTCACAGACACAATCGCTCTCTCACTAATGACTTTATATAAATGTAATCTTTACAGTGCTACTTTATCTGTTGATTTAGAACGAGCAGAAATCTGTGAGAAATATAACGACCCAAAGACAAAGTTACTACATTAGTTACTGATTATACTGATTAGCAAAGTATTATAGGAACAATAGCCATGTAGGCAGTGCTGTGTCATAGCTGTGCACAAGGTGTTTGAGTCTCAGCTCAAGGTTTAAGTGTTTTTGTTCAATAATGACGTCATAAGCGACTAGTCGACGTCGACTCGACTTTTATCACGTAAATGTCGACTTTAAAAAATCTGAAGTCGTTCAACCCCTAATTCACACCACCAACAACATCACCAAGGCTTGCCCCAATCGGCCTGATGGGGGGCACTACAGCAAACAAAGGTACGAAATTGTTTATAACTCCTAAGCTGTCAGTCACAGGCTCGGGTGCCTTATGTCATTGGAATCCTTTGCTCACGCCAGACAAAATGCATGCCTGCATTCTGTATTTTGGGTATAAGAAAAACCTACTTTTGTGAACTATTTTCAGAACCAAACCAGTGCAGAAAAATTCTCTCAAGAATGAATATCAATAATTATCAAAAGTTAACCTTTCGACTCACCGTCGCAAAGGGGCACCACACTGTTTGAAAGCGGCAGGGCCACTTTTGCCTATAACTCCTGAATGTAGTGAGATATCTCCACCAAACTCAATCTGAGGTCACAGAAAACAATTGTGGAGCTTGGCTACTTGGTGGTGCTATAAGAGGGAAAAAAACATAAAAATGGCTATACTTACGCAACATATGTCCTATCAACATGAAAATCGTTGTGCGCAGTCTTGTTCCAAAGTGTCACAAGTGTCTATAAGGACATTTGCGTATCTCAAAAAAACATGCCCACAACTTGCCGATGAAGTTTGAGCACATATTAGACAAGGTTAATGGAGGCTGATCAGAACGAAACTCAGTGGGCCTGTTTGACTCATGGCCTTAAAAGTCTGTGAAAAATTTGAAAGAAATCAGCCACTGGGGTGTGATATCGCATTTTTTAAAGGTGTAAATGATTGTACATTGCACATTTTTTGAACATACACAAAATATTTGTATTATATGATAGAACTCTTCATTCCGGACAACTTTGTCTCTAGAACCACTGCTGTCAATCAAATAATTTGTTAAATGATTGAGAAGATGTAAAAAACCTACTTATGCAAACTAGTCCTAACTGCAGTACAATTCTCTGGACCCTCTAGATCCATAATTGTAAAAAAAAAATTAACTTGACATTTTGGTAAGCTACAACAGGGTCACTTTACCTTACCTAGTTACATGAAGTTTTGAGTTTTTGTTTAGGATTTATAGGCTTTTGGGTATCATTGGCCACGTCCCTTTAAAGGAGTTCAATTTCAGAACAAAGATTTACAGATAATGTACTCACCCCGCTGTCATCCAAGATGTTCATGCATTTCTTTCTTCAGTCGTAAAGAAATTAGGTTTTAAGGAAAACATAATTATCTCCATATAGTGGACTTCAATGGTGCCTGTGAGTTTGGACATCCAAAATGCAGTTTATATGCAGCTTCAATAAGGGTCTTATTTAGTGAAACGATATTGAAACGGTATGTATGCATGTGCATCACAGAGCTAGACAAGATGAGCATTTGAGGTTAAAAAGTATATAATTATTATTATTTTTTAGAAAATGACCAATCGTTTTGCTAGATAAGACCCTTATTCATTGGCTGGGATCATTTAGAGCCCTTTGAATCTGCATTGAAACTGCATTTTGTGTGCTCAAACTCACAGGCACCATTACAGTCCACTATATGGAGATAATTCGAGAAATGTTTTCCTCAAAAAACATAATTTCTTCACGACTAAAAAAAGAAAGGTATGAACATCTTGGATGACAAGGAGGTGAGTACATTTTATGTAAATTTTTGCTCTTGAAGTGAACTTGTCCTTTAAAGGCACGTGGCCAATGATACCCAAAAGCCTATAAATCCTAAACAAAAACTCAAAACTTCATGAAACTAGGTAAGCATGTGCAACAGATGCACTGTAAAAAGTTTTCACCAGATTCAACTTAAAAACCTAAGTTCAGCAGCTGCCTTAAGTTTTTAAGTTAAATCAGCTTAAAACTACTGTCACGGTTCTCACATCTGCCGTGTTCTCATGCCATGTCTCTGTGTGTGTGTGTGATTACGTTGTGCGTCACGCTCATTCAGCGCAGCTGTCAATCAGTCCTGCACCAGGTGTCCCTCATCATCTCTGGCTACAAATACTCACCTCAATCTCTTCTTCCCTGTCTGACAGTTCTACGTGTTGGATGTTCGTGGGTTTGTCTTCTTGTGGAGTTCGTGTTCGTGTTAGTTTGGATTATCTTTGGAGTCTTGTTGTTTGGATATTTGGATACACGCTTCACCACGGAGATCACCACACATCATTCACCAGCCGTCTAAGCCCTCGTGTCACTCAGCCGGGAAATCATCACCACCATCACAGCCATCATCATCACACCTTCCATCATTTACCATTTATTCAATAAATTCTGTTTTTACACTGCATTTGCTTCCTCCTCATTCTCTCGCCGTTACAGAACTGTCAGACCAGAAATGGAAGCAGCAGGCACTAAACAGATTTCCATGGAAGAGGCACTCCGCGAATGCTTTTCCCGGCTGGACGTTCAAGAGAGAGACACAGCTACGTCAGGGGCCGCCATCAACACCCTAGTGGCACGAGTGTCCGACCTGACCCAAGCAGTCAACCAGCTCCGTAGTCCCGCTGCGCCGACCACACCGCCTGCCCCGCCCGCTCCGATCGCCCCGTCTGGACCATCTGGGGCGGAACATCAGCCAGAGCCCCGCCTTCCCCCACCAGAACTCTACGGAGGTGAGCCGAACTTCTGCCGCGCTTTCCTCACTAGATGTTCGATGCATTTTACACTCCAACCCCGCACATTCCCTAGTGAGGAGAGCAAGGTGGCGTTCGCGCTCACCCTGTTGACGGGGAGGGCGGCACTGTGGGGAACGGCGGTGTGGGAGAACCAAGATCCCTGCTGTGCCTTGTTCTCAGCACTCTCCGTCGAAATGAAACGGGTTTTTGACCGCGCTGTCTCTGGCAGAGAGGCGGCGCGGACACTGGCGGACCTCCGACAGGGGGGGAGGTCCGTTTCAGACTATAGTATCGAGTTCCGAACCCTGGCGGCTGAGTGCCAGTGGAACGAGGAGGCGCAGTGGGACATGTTCCTTCATGGGTTGGCTGACCGCGTCCAGAAGGAGATCTACGCCCTGGATCTACCCGCCAACCTCAACGGCCTCATTGACCTGGCCCTGCGGGTAGATGCTCGACTCTCCCGAGCCGAGCATCGATGGACACCCGCTCGGCTCCCCCCTGGGGAGGGCTTTCCAACTCGAGCCAGCGGCAGCGACGCGGTCAGCCCTTTCCACGATCCCGAGCCCATGCAGGTGGGTCGGGCTCGGCTTTCCCGGGAGGAGAAGGAGAGGCGGAGATCCCAAGGACTCTGCCTATATTGTGGGGCAGCTGGTCATTTCGCGTTTAACTGCCCCGTAAAAGGGCCAGCCCGGCAGTAAGTAAGAGGCTACTGTCGGGTGGGATTTCCGCTAACAAGTCCTCGTTCAACACCACCTCCACGCTCCTCCCGGTTAGGCTTAGATGGCAGCAACAGGATCAGCACTGCACGGCACTTTTGGATTCGGGAGCAGAGGGTAATTTTATGGATTTTTCTTTTGCACAACGTAATCATGTTCCTTTCCAGCCCCTCACAGACTCCATTGCCGTACATGCCCTCAATGGCCAGAACCTGCCCACCATCACCTCCATCACAGATCCCATCACTCTCACGGTGTCTGGCAACCATCGTGAGAGCATCTCATTCTACATTCTGGACTCCCCTCATGCCCCCATCGTCCTGGGACACCCCTGGCTCATCAAACACAACCCCCGGATTGATTGGCAGCTGAAGTTGGTTACTGAATGGAGCGTTAAATGTTATGAATCCTGTCTTTTGTCTGCTTGTCCATCTGTTTCTGGTTCTGTGTTGCAGGAGAAGGCGGCGGATCTGAGTAACGTGCCCAGGGAGTACCTCGACCTGAAGGAAGTGTTCAGTAAGTCTCGGGCTGCTTCTCTTCCTCCTCACCGTCCCTATGACTGTGCTATAGATTTACTGCCAGGTACGTCTCCGCCTAAGGGCAAATTATATTCACTTTCAGTTCCTGAGAGAGAGGCTATGGAGAAATACATTTCTGATTCTCTAGCAGCCGGGTTCATACGACCCTCCTCTTCTCCAGCGGGGGCGGGGTTCTTTTTTGTGGGGAAGAAGGACGGTTCTCTGCGACCTTGCATTGATTACCGAGGGCTGAACAATATTACGGTAAAGAATACTTATCCTTTGCCGTTAATATCTTCAGCCTTCGAGAGGTTACAGGGAGCGTCAATCTTCACGAAATTGGATTTAAGGAAGGCTTATCATTTGGTCCGCATTGGGGGGGAGATGAGTGGAAGACTGCCTTTAACACCCCCAGGGGGCACTTTGAATACTTGGTCATGCCCTTCGGCTTGTCCAACTCCCCAGGGGTCTTCCAGGCACTCGTCAATGACGTGCTGAGAGATATGGTCGATCAGTTCATATATGTCTACCTGGACAACATATTGATTTTTTCTTCTTCTCTCCAGGAACACGTTCAGCATGTCAGACGAGTGCTTCAGCGGCTGTTAGAGAATGGGCTTTTTGTCAAGGCGGAGAAATGCGATTTTCATGCACAGTCTGTTCCTTTCCTAGGGTACATCGTGTCGGCCGAGGGTATGCGCATGGATCCCGAGAAGGTTAGAGCTGTGGTGGATTGGCCAACCCCAGATTCCCGTAAGGCCCTACAGAGGTTTCTGGGTTTTGCCAATTTTTACCGGCGGTTTATTCGCAATTTCAGCCAACTAGCCGCACCTCTGACTGCCTTGACCTCTCCCCGAACGAAGTTCAGGTGGTCAGATGCAGCGGAAGCTGCATTTGCCAAACTCAAAGGCCGCTTCGTTTCGGCTCCCATCCTAGTCACCCCTGATCCATCACGTCAGTTTGTGGTGGAGGTCGACGCATCAGAGGTGGGGGTAGGTGCGGTTCTTTCCCAGCGCTCACCCATGGACGACAAGGTGCATCCCTGCGCATTTTTTTCTCATTGCATGTCGCCAGCTGAGTCAAATTATGATATTGGTAACAGAGAGCTGTTGGCAGTCAAACTAGCATTGGAGGAATGGCGCCACTGGTTGGAAGGGTCGGGGGTACCTTTTATTGTATGGACCGATCATAAGAATCTAGAATACATCAGAACTGCTAAAAGACTAAACTCTAGGCAGGCTCGGTGGGCACTTTTTTTCGGACGTTTTGACTTTACTCTTTCGTACCGCCCGGGTTCTAAAAACATCAAACCCGATTCTTTATCTCGTATTTTTGACCGATCCGATCGCCCGTCCACTCCCGAGGGTATTTTTCCCGAGACACTTATTGTCTCTACTCTCAGTTGGGAGGTCGAGTCGAAGGTTAAGACAGCCTTACATGGGGTAACGCCTCCGGTCGGTTGCCCACCAAACCGTTTGTTTGTGCCAGAGCTGTTAAGGTCCGAAGTTATCCAGTGGGGACATTGTTCCAATGTGGCATGTCATCCAGGGGTTAATCGCACCATACATTTGGTCAAGCAACGATTTTGGTGGCCACTCATGGCTCGAGACGTTCGCAGTTTTGTTTTGGCTTGCTCAGTTTGTGCCACTGGTAAGACTTCTAACAGACCCCCAGATGGGCTCCTACAACCGCTGCCAATCCCTTCGAGACCCTGGTCCCACATTGCGCTAGATTTTGTCAACGCCCTCCCACCCTCTCAGGGTAACACGGTAGTTTTGACCATGGTGGACCGGTTCTCGAAGGCGGTTCATTTCATCCCCTTGCCCAAATTACCCTCAGCCAAGGAGACAGCGGTAGCGGTCATTGATCACGTCTTTCGGTTACATGGCCTCCCGATAGACGTGGTCTCTGACAGGGGACCCCAATTTGTGTCCAAATTTTGGCGAGAATTTTGTAAACTTCTGGGGGCCACTGTTAGTCTCTCTTCGGGGTTCCATCCTCAAAGCAATGGGCAAACTGAGAGAGCCAACCAAGATTTGGAGAGAACTTTAAGATGTATGGTCGCTAGAAATCCTTCCTCCTGGAGCCAGCAGCTTTCTATGGTGGAGTACACCCACAATTCGTTACCAGTATCATCTACGGGCCTATCCCCATTTGAATGTAGTATAGGTTACCAGCCACCAATTTTTCCCAGTCTGGAATCCGAAGTCGCTGTTCCCTCTGCTCACGCCTTCGTCCAGAGGTGTCATCGCACCTGGTCTAGAGCCTGTGAGACTCTAGTCCAGGTGGGAGCGCGTACCAAGGCCAAAGCCGATCGCCACCGGTCCAGGCCTCCCGTATACGTCGTCGGTTCTAAAGTGTGGCTTTCTACTAAAAACATTCCTCTCCGATCCGTATCGAATAAACTTGCTCCTAAATTTATTGGCCCGTTTTCTGTCACCAAAATCATTAGTCCGGTGGCAGTCCGCCTTAAACTCCCTCCAGTGTACAGGAGGATTCATCCCGTGTTTCATGTTTCCAAGATCAAACCTGTGTTTTTTGCACGCATTAATCCGCCAGCCCCGGTTCCCCCACCGCCGCGACTCGTAGACGGGGAACCCACTTATTCGGTCAATCGTATTCTGGACTCGAGACGGAGGGGACGCGGATTCCAGTACTTGGTGGACTGGGAAGGTTACGGTCCGGAGGAGAGAAGTTGGGTTCCTGCTAGAGACATATTGGATCACTCTCTAATTGATGACTTTAATCAACAGGTACTGGAGGCTGGGAACGTCAGGGGACGTTCCTAGGAGAGGGGGTACTGTCACGGTTCTCACATCTGCCGTGTTCTCATGCCATGTCTCTGTGTGTGTGTGTGATTACGTTGTGCGTCATGCTCATTCAGCGCAGCTGTCAATCAGTCCTGCACCAGGTGTCCCTCATCATCTCTGGCTACAAATACTCACCTCAATCTCTTCTTCCCTGTCTGACAGTTCTACGTGTTGGATGTTCGTGGGTTTGTCTTCTTGTGGAGTTCGTGTTCGTGTGGATTATCTTTGGAGTCTTGTTGTTTGGATATTTGGATACACGCTTCACCACGGAGATCACCACACATCATTCACCAGCCGTCTAAGCCCTCGTGTCACTCAGCCGGGAAATCATCACCACCATCACAGCCATCATCATCACGCCTTCCATCATTTACCATTTATTCAATAAATTCTGTTTTTACACTGCATTTGCTTCCTCCTCATTCTCTCGCCGTTACAACTACAAGTCATTTTAACTTATTAGAATGAAAATGAGTTGATATAACTTGTGAGTTTAAATGACTTAATTTGATTTAACTTACAATCTTAAGGCAGCTGCTAAACTTAAATTTTTAAGTTGAAACTGGTGAAAACTTTTTACAGTGTGGTTCTAAACAAGCACACAATATTTTATGGAAATCCGACTATAGTTGGTGCTATAACAGTCATAAATTAAAAATAATCATATTTTTATGGTAAATTACCTGTATTTAATAAAAATTATTTTTTAAATCATTGATAGTTTTCTTTGCACACAAAAAGTATTCTCGTAGCTTCATAACATTACGATTGAACCACTGAAGTCACTGTTTTAACAATGTCCTTACTACCTTTCTAGGCATAAAATGTTTCAGTTCCGTTGATTTCATCAATAACTTAAACTTAAATCTTAATTTGTGTTCCGAAGATGAACATAGACCTTACGGGCTGGGAACGACATGAGGGTGAGTAATTAATTAATTTTCATTCGAATTTTCATGAATGAATTCATGAATTATAAATTAATTAATGGAATGTATTTCAAACCCTGGCCCCACCAGAATCTAATACAGATACGCCACTGCCAATTACCATCTGAAACTGCTGTGTAAAAACACAGCTAACTGACATAGTATTGTTACCTGTGTTTTGTGAGTATTAACCAAAGAAGGCGTAGCAGCCACCATGGAACTACTGCGGGGCCGTGGTAAGGGGGGTATCAGGGGCTCAGGGGGGCGTTCAGGCTTCTCCTGCAGTATCTGACGCAGCCGCTGCAGGTAGTATATGAGGGCCCAGTGCACACCTTCTTCTGTCCAGTGAGGCTGCATTAAGCAACGCAGCACTGCAACATCAAAATAGGTGGCGTACCTTGCTCGTTGTGATACAGAGATGCCACCAGGGGCTGAGAAACTTTCAATGAAAGAAAGAGAGACAGGGATTTGTTACAGAAAATGATCGTCAGAAACAATAGTTTTCTCATAATCGTTGCTTAGCAACTGCACTGTGAACACACGCACAGACTAACACTGTGACAGATGGGAGTCTGACTGGAACTGAACACTATTTATCTAGCCAACACAGGATAAGAATGCTTTGAAATCATTCTAGTTTTAAAAGATTGTAAAAGATTCTTTTTTTCCAACACTTTACAGTAAGGTCCAATACGTTAACATTAGTTAATATGTAATAATGATGTTATAATAATAAACTAACAATGAGCAACAATTTCTACAGCATTTATTAATCTAGGTTAATCTTAATTTATAATTGTATTATTTTATATTGGTAATTCACTCACACTCATAATGTAATTTATATAAATACATGTTAAAAATGTATTTGCATACACCAGTCAAAAGTTTTTGAACAGTAAGATTTGTTTAATGTTTTTTAAATAAGTCTATTCTGCTTACCAAGCCTGCATTTATTTGACCCAAAATACAGCCAAAGCAGTAATATTGTGAAACATTTTTACTATTTAAAATAACTGCTTTCTATTTAAATATATTTTAAATTGTAATTTATTCCTGTGATCAAAGCTACAAAGCTACATTTCAGTCTTCAATGTCACATGATCCTTCAGAAATCATTTTAATATGCTGATTTGCTGTTCAAGAAACATTTATTATTATTATTATTATTATCATCAATATTTAAAACAGTTAAGTAATTTTTTTCAGGATTCTTTGATGAATAGAGACCCAAAGATCAGCATTTATCGAAAATAAAAAGCTTTTGTAACATTATACACTATATCATTCAAAAGCTTGAAAGAAATTATAGATATGAATACTTTTCTTTAGCAACGATGCTTTAAATTTATAAAAAGTGATGATAAAGACATTTATAATGTTATTACAAAATATTTCAAAATATTCTGAACTTTCTATTCATCAAAGAAACCTGAAAAAAAATTCTACTCAGCTGTTTTCAACATAATAATAACAATTTCAATTAAAAACAGTTATTTTAAATAGTAAAAATATTTCAAAATGTTACTGTTTTTGCTGTACTTTGGATCAAATAAATCCTTGCTAAAGCCTGGTGAGCAAAAAAGATTTCTTCAAAAAACATTAAAAATCTTACTGTTCAAAAACTTTTGACTGGTAGTGTATATAGAAATGAACATTAACCAAGAATAATAATTGCTGTAAATTGATTTTTCATTATTATTTCATGATAGCTATTTAATTAACTAATACATTAGCATATGAAAGAAACCTTGTTATAAAATTTTACCATTTTTGTCAGAGTAGAACCACCAAGACTTAATATGATTTTTTTGTCTATAAATAATGACAGTGTTTAGTCCTGCTACATGCACCACCTGTCTGAGTAGTGTGCAAACACTCACTTCTTCGGTTGTGAAAATCCTTTATCAAAGGACTGCTGTGAGGACCCTCCCTTCTCTACTGAGTTGCCACGGCGACAGCTCTGTCCTGTCACCGAGGGGGAGGAGGAGTCTGGCCGGACTGATTCACATACCACCTGAAAGCCGAGATAGAAGAGGAAATCACATGACCCCAGCTGAACAATGATGTTAATGCACTACGAGAGGAAATTAATATACGCCAGGACTAAATGAGCCACAAGGGGCTGTGCAGCTGCAAATCACAGTCTGAATACTCACTGCAGGGCACGGGTTAGTGGTATCATGAGGACTACACTGGTTATTCACTGGAGAATTCCTCTTTGCTGTGGAGAATATAACAGAAAGATGGCAGATGTGTGAAACATGAACGATTTACAACCATTAAGAACAATGAGCAAAGATGGAATTGTATTTTGGGTTAACGCTGGTAAAACAGACCAAAAATGATGTTGTTGAAGACAGTGATAGAAGAACCCTAAAAATAGGTGAATTTAAAGAAATCTGACCTGTAATAATGTTACGCATGGGTTTGACAAGGGCAGAAAAAGCAGGAACGTCAGGTTGGCGGTGCTCCCACATTGGCTGCCAAATAACAAGTCCACCAGCTAGTCGAAAGGTGAGGTCAGACTCCTGCCAAATGCAAAATTATCAACATTTTTTTTAGCAGTTTAAGCAAAGTAATAAATTATTGATTGCAAAACTAAAAAAGTTCACGCACAGCCATAAAAAATAATGATCTGAACTGATAAAGTATGGCTCAACAATAAAAATTTTAAGATTTTACTTTTTTGTTTTGTTCTAAAAAAAAAAGTCATCACCTCACCCCAAAAAAGATCAGTTTTTACTTTTATGTTTACCAGAAATATTTATGTTTTTCAGCAAATGTTAGGTTTTTATTTTTCATCACTAAAATATTTAAATGATTAAATAACTATAATTGTTTTTTGCAGTTTAATCAAATTAATAATTATTAATTGGAAAAATAAAAGAATACATGGACAGCCATAAAAATTTAAAACTGATAAAGAAGGGCTCAACAATAACAATTTCAAGATTTAACTTTGTCCTAAAAAAATTAATCAGCCCTATCTCAAAAAATGATCAGTTTTTATTTTTATATTTGCAAGAAATATGTATCATTTTCAATAAGTCACATAAGTTCACATTTAGTGAAAAATATAAATATTTCTAGCAAATATAAAAATAAAAACTGGTCATTTTTTTGGGTCATTTTCTGGTCCTACTTTATCAGTTCAAATTCCTTATTTTTATTGCTGTGCATGTATTTTTTATTTTTGCAATGAATAGTTAATTAATTTGCTCAAACAGCAAATGTATATATATATATATATATATATATATATATATATATATATATATATATATATATATATTTGCTGTTTGAGCAAATTAATGAAAATGACCCCAAAAAATGACCAGTTTTTATTTTTATATTTGCTAGAAATATTTATATTTTTCACTAAATGTTACATTACAAAAATTATAATTATTATATATAATTATATATTATAATTATAATTATAATTGTTATACATGTTCTTTTTTCAGTTTAAGCAAATTAATCAAATATTAACTGCAAAAATTCACAGAACATTCACAAAAATAAGTAATATATGTATAATTAAAATTATATATATATAATTTTTTTAATTATTTTTTTTCTTCTCAGTTTACACAAATTAATAAACTAACAATTGCAAAAATAAAAAAGTAAACGCACAGCCATAAAAATAAGGATTAGGGATCAAGTAATAAGAAGTAGGGATCAATAATAAGAATTTCCAGATTTTACTTGCAATAAATGATCAGTTTTTATTTTTATATTTGCTAGAAATATTTATATTTTTTAGTAAATTTTTCAGCATTAACATGTTTATTTATGATGATAAAAATGATTTATTATGATTAAATAATTACAATTAAATTATAATATTTTATAGTTTTAGTTATACATTTTATATTATAGTTATAAATAATAAAAATAACAATTAGAACATTTTATTTAAATTTATATAAAAAATAAAATTTACTAGAATTATACAGCTGTAATGAAAAGGTCTGCTAACGTCATCTATGTTTGCCAGCTAGATGACATTATCTAGTGAAAAATCTGAAGAATTTACAATAACAATGTAGAACAAATCATTGAAAACTAAGGCAGTAAAATAAATGCACAAAATCAGTGAAATAAAAGTAAAATTTTCAATGGCAATGCAGTAACTTTAATGAACTCTCTCACACTGGCCTTGGGCCAGCAGGATATCCATATTGTTGAGCCCTGCAGAGCAAAGAAATAAACAAACTCAACAGTAAAACTTCCAACCTTAATCCGGTTAATGAGGGGGGCGAAGAGAAACACAAAGAGCTCCACAGTGGCCATATTCTTATGGTAGAGTTTGGCACGGGCATATTCATTCTCTTCTGGTGTGCTGCCATTGCGGTCTGTGAGACACTGGTTCCCCATGGGCTGGAGGTAGGCGCTACTGCTACCACTGCTGCCCCCAGACCAGCCGTGTCCCAGCCCAGGCTCCTGGTGGCACTCCTGGGCCGCTTCCAAAAGCATCCAATGGAGAGTGTGAAGGAGCTTTGTCTCAGCTACCCCAAGTTTATCCTGGTGTCCTGGTGAAAAGAGATTGTGGACATGCTGAGCAATAAAATTAACAACGAAATTAAGTCTCCCAAAGACACAGAGCACAAAGGGCAGTTTAATAAGGGTTCCTACCCAGCTTGTTGCGGTTCGAGAGAAGGATGGCAGTGCAGTGGAGAACATGAGGCAGAGCAGCCTGGACCAGCTCCCAGCGAGAGATGCTCTGGATGGCTTCAGTGAGGGCTGGAGAGAGCCCATGGAGTTTGTTCTCCACCAGCACCCGCTCAAATGACTAGGCAGGATAGAAGCGTGAGACATAATCCTCTAAAGCACTTATTAAATGATTACTTCTTCTTGTTACAGTATTTTTTTGTACACAAGAAAGGAAACATGCTATTATTATTATTATTATTATTATTATTAACAGAACTGTATGCAGATTTGCTTTTATTTCTTACAGATAAAAACTGTGGCTGTCAATAGTAATAGTCTTGTAAAAAAAAATCAAGTAAGGAGGATAACACTGTAAATGTTTAATTTTAATAGTAAACTACTCACTACTTCACTATTATACAGCTGATGTCAAAAGTTTACATACACCTTGCAGAATCTGCAAAATGTTAATTATTTTACCAAAATAAGAGGGATCATACAAAATGCATGTTATTTTTTATTTAGTACTGACCTGAATAAGTTATTCACATAAAAAAATGTTAACATATAGTCCACAAGAGAAAATAATATAAAAATGACAATGTTCAAAAGTTTACATACACTTGATTCTTAATACTGTGTTGTTACCTGAATGCTCCACAACTGTGTTTTTTTGTTTTTGTTTAGTGATAGTTGTTCATGAGTTCCTTGTTTGTGCTGAACAGTTAAAATGCCAGATGTTCTTCAGAAAAATCCTTCAGGTCCCACAAATTCTTTGGGTTCTCAGCATTTTTGTGTATTTGCTTCAGAAGGAAAAATGATGCAATGATTTTAGAATTTGAAGATCAGGGTAAATTGAACTTATTTTGTCCTCTGGGAAACATTTAAGTATCTTCTGTAGCTTCTGAAGGGCAGTACGCAAAGTTTAATGCATCGTTTTCCTTCTGAAGCATCAGTGAGCTATTACTTTCTGTAATAGTTACATATGAGTCCCTCAGTTGTCCTCAGTGTGCAAAAATGGATCTCATACTCATATAGTCATTGTTGGAAAGCGTTCAAATGCACAAAAACTAAAAAAAAAAAAAAAATAATCAAAGAATCTGTGGGACCTGAAGGACTTTTCAGAAGAACAGCGGGCAGTTTAATTGTTCAGGACAAACAAGGGACTCATGAACAACCATCACTTAAAAAAACAACAACTGTGGATCATTGAGGTAACAACACAGTATATTAAGAATCAAGTGTATGTATACTTTTGAACAGGGTCATTTTTATAAATTCAACTTTTTTTTTCTTGTGTACTATATGTAAACTTTAATGTGAAATACCTTATTCAGGTCAGTACTAAATAAAAAATAACATGCCTTTTGTATGATCCCTTTTATTTTGGTAAAATAATTAACATTTTGCAGATTCTGCAAGGTTTTTGTGAACTTTTGACTTCAACTGTATATGGTGAAAAACTGTAATAAATCTAACAGAACAAAAGGTATAAAGGTAAAAGGTATTACACTGTTACATTTACAGTTTTTGGAAATGAAAAAGAACAAGCCATCTTATAATTTACAGTGAAAATTAGCAAATTCCCATAATTCCCTGTGTGACACTTCATTAAATTAAGGTTATTCTTAGTTCTTTCTCATCAGTTATGTACATTAAGGTTTTGTCAAATATTATGTTGCTAAATGAATGTTTATTGAATTATTTTAGCATACATTAGTATTACTCTACATGTGTAAACAAGCTTTGATTATGTGGCTTTCTCTTGGCGTTTACTAGTGGTTGTCAGTATATTATAAAGGTACTTTGTTGATATTTCAATAGGTTGGTATATTAACCTTATGTCAGTCATAGAAACATACAGTTGCAATCAAAATTATTCAACCCCCTTGACCTGCAAGAAATTTTGCTGCAGAGAGCAACATTTTGTGAAAACAATTCAACAAAAGCATCAGTAAACTATTAAAGAAAGTTTATTAATACACATTTGAGTAATTCTGAGAACGTAAGTTGATGAATAATGAAAAAAAATTGAATTGGCTCTAAACATTTATGTTCAAAATTATTCAACCCCTGAAAGTAAATGTGGTGTAGAATCTTTTATTCTTTAAAACCACCAATAAACACCGCCTGGAAGTGCTTAGATGCTTCTGTCACCTTTCTGCTGCAATCTTGGGCCATTCCTCCCCTAAAAAAGCTTTCAGATCACTGATAATCTTTGGTTTTTACTTTTCCACTGCTTGCATTAAATTCAACCATGTATTTTCAATGAGAATTAAATCTCGAAACTGAAGAGGCCACTTAAAAACATTCTATGACTGATTCCTAAACCAAGCGTAAGTAGATTTGAACGTATACTTTGGGATGATTGTCCTGCAGGAAAGTCCATTGATTATTATCTTCAGACTTTGCACAAAAGGCATCACAAAGTTTGCCAAAATGGTCTGATACTTTAATAAATCAATGATATCCTTTGTATGGTCATGTTTTCCAATTCCTGCTACAGTAAAACAACCCCATAACAGGACTGGCCCACCTCCATGTTTGACGATGGAGATAGTGTTCTTCTGCTTATAAGCTTAGTCTTTTTTTGCACCAGACGTACCTCTGATCCATACATCCAAAAAGTTCCAGTTTGGACACATCACTCCATAAAACATTCTTCCAGCACTCCACAGGTCTATGCAAATGAATTTTGGCACGTTCAAGGCAGCCTTTTTGTTCTTCTTGGTCAAGAGTGGTATTCAGCAAGATTCCTCAACATGAAGACTACACTTGTCTAGTTCCTCTTGTACACAGCATTGAAATATTTTTCGTCCTTTCGTCTGGTCATCTTGCAAGTCTTTGGCTGTACATTGCAAGTTTTTCTCAGTTGATCTGGTCAAACATTTTATGATATTGTGCTTTTTTGTTCAACAGCCTCAAAGGTTTTCTGGTTCAACACACTTTAATCTAAGGAATACGGCTGCCAGCTGTGTCTCTAGGGACTTGTAATGTCTTAGAAATCTTCATGTAGTTTAATATAGCAAACAATTTCCTCTCTATTGATTTTGTGTGAGCTTTGTTGACTTTACCATATTTGTTACTCCCTATCAGCACAAGCATGGGCTAAGTGTATACTATGTGTAACAACCCAATCTAATTCCATTTTTAATAAGTTTGTAAAGGCTTAAGGCGAGACACGGCAGGCAAAAACATCGTTTTTTTTTTATTGGTCAATTTTGAGATTTTTGGATATTTGTCTTCAATAACATGTCTTCTTTTAGACTTGTGGTGAAAAAAAGTCCGAAATACACATTTAGGTCTTTATTTTACTGCACTTTGTCTGTTTGCGTCTGTAGATTTCTCATAAATTCAACAAAAGTTGGCGTTCTAAATCAACATGCTGCTCCACGATCTCTGTCTGTACCCAGTCATCACGTACACTGCTGGAAAGCTCTCTCTCTTCTGTGCAATGCTGTCGGATCCAAATATGGTTATTTCCTTTTTATCAGCAACCAATCGTGAAAGTAAAAGAGGGGATTTAACTCTAAATGCGCAATCTCATTGGCTGAAGATAATTTCTGACAACGTGATTCGTTCAGAATCGTCACATGGTATGCTTTGACGCTTCCTTGTTTGGTTTAGCTTTCCGCGGTATCTTTTGAGTGAATGAATGAAAATAACTTCGCGTCAATCATCGAAAAGAGTACAGCAGTTGTCACTTGCAAGGGGGAAAATGAAAATTAGTAATGGATTACATGGTGAAATTCCCTCGGGAAGCGCATCTGAACGTAAGCTGTCGATGGGAACCCAGGGTGGTTTAGATATAAGCCAATCTATAAATAAAGTGCACTCTACACAACAGTGGCTGCTTGTTCATGTATTTGTCGTTCTCTGTGGTTAGTTGAAGGTCTTATTTGGCAATGTTGTTTTATTCAGTTTACATTGTTATAAATAATTACTTGGCCAGTTGTTTTGCTTGTTAGCAATGTTTTCATATAAAAATGTGTGGAATTTTTACAATATAAATCTTTAAAGCCCATTTTCTCAAAATGACTTTTCTCTCATACTCCAAGTCCGAAATCTCCACTTCAGTAGCACCTATATACACCAAACTTTCCAGTCTTGTACCTAGTAATATTATGAAGACTATTACAGAGGGATTTGTAAATATATTATTCCTAGCCTGATTTATATAACATTTTATTCCAAAAAACATGGCGAAAATACATTTTTTAAGGCTATTGACAGTATATTCTGATTTACAGGATAACAAAAGTGGATATCCATAAATCCCTCTGTAATTTTTTTCCCATCTAATATGTGAACACAATGAAAAAAGAATTTTGAACCTGGCTTTATCCAATTCTGAGATTTCGTTTTTTAAAATATAGGCAAATTAGCGCATATTTACTTAGATAATGCCTAATTTGCATATTTAAACATAAAATTACAAAAACATTGTAATACATTTTTTTCTCATCTTAATGTAGGTAATCAACTGAGAAAGTTTCATGGTGATATCTGCTAGTTAAAAATTTTACCCTATTCACCTGTAGTGTCTCGCCTTAAGACAATTTTTTAAGACAATTTTGTTCCTTACCATAAAAATAACTGTCTTAAAACAGCAATGTTGAATAGGGGTTGAATAATTCTGACATAGCTGTTTTATTAAAAAAAATCCTATAACTCAAACATTACATTATATATTGACATTATCACTTTTAATATGCCAGAAAACTGTTGCAGATGCAATTTAGTCCTGGATCTTCAGAAAAAGCAAAAAACATTTGTAAAGTACTGCAGTCTCTGGGGGGTCTGAATAATTTTGATTGCAACTGTAGGTGTACATGAACCTCTGATTTAGTCTTAGTTTTCTCTGATAGAGAAAATTTTATTTACAGGTGTTCACTTGTGATTATTAATACACTCACCACACAGGAGGCTTCATACTGCTTCCCTAACTTCGGCCGCAAAAACGCGCTGTAACAGATACGTGTTTCATTTAATTACATATCATAAAACTGCATAAAATAACAGCCATAATCGAGCCGGCAAGGACACTCTGTGCCACAACATGATTTTAACTGAAACTGAATTATGGCGAGCTCTGGTTAAGGCACTGACAGCACCATTGCTGTATGAAGGTGAAATATTCGATAGAATATTCTACCAATTTTGTTCAGGGTTTCATGATAAGACACACAAGGTGCGGCGGTGTATGAAAAGATGACGCACGAGACACCAGCGCAACAGAAATCCATTCAGAGACCGGTATGAGAGATGCATACGAATGAGAAACGCTCTGCAGGAGCCATATACAAGGGAAACAGACTAATCACTCGCAGAAAACACCTGTTATGCCACGACTAAATCACTGACCTGGTCTGTCTCCATAGGAAGGTTTGGATAGGAAACGGGATCCCCCGGCAGTTTTCCTGGTCACTGTCATCCAGGCTCTTTCTTTTCACCATTTTTGACCTGCTGGATTCAAGGGTGCAGACGGGCTGCTCAAAGATGGATTTGATTCACGGCATCACCGTAATATTTTACATCGGAGCGTAAAATGGCTGCAGGTGTTGACTTGTGTCGACACCACCCCGTGGAGCAGCGGGAGCAGCGCTGAAAGACCGAATCCACTTGTCAATTAAGAGACACTGAACACCGGTTTGAAGATACGGCTTCAAATACGTAATCAATGAGATGGAGAGACGGACCCCCTCTGGGTCTTAAAATCTCAAGATTCGCGAATATTTCAGTGTAGCAATTATTACTGCATTATTAGTATCCAAATCGACAATTTAAGCAAAAGAACTACAGCTACTACAAGTAAATAAATACATACATACACAAACATAATATTTATGACAAAGTAAGAAGCTTTCACAATCCCCTTTTTTCTTCTTTCTTTAACAATGCTGGACAACACCAAATTACCAAAGGTCAGTTTAGTTACAATACTGTAGCAATTAGTGCATTTTAAGGCGAACTATGGTTACCCTACCATACACTTCATTTATGCAAGAACAAAATTGTAATAAAGAACACAATTGAATTGTAAGTGCATGATCATTGTAATTACACCGCAACAAATGCGATCCTTTCATGTAACTAAAATTGGTAACACTTTATTTTAAGCTGTCTTTGTTACACGTTACATGTACTTACTATTATAATAACAATTAATAATGCATAATTACATGCAAGTAACCCTAAGCCAAACCATAATGCTAACCATATAGTAAGAACATGTAGTTAATAAATAGGTTATTACTATTACTAGGCTAGTACTTAAATGTATAATTACACTGTAACAAGGACACCAAAGTGTAACCAAACAAATTTAAACTCTCTTATGGGGCTTATGGCTGCTACAGTAGGTACATGTTCATCAGTTGCGGTTCATAAGAGTAAACCAATATCACCTCAGTCCCACTTTAATAACATGAGACAATAATTTAAGTTAGTGTTCATACTCTAAAAGCATAGATGTGATATATTCAGCTTTACCGAAATGATTTACAAAAACAATACATTATTTTATTATATAATATTAGTGCATCGTATTCTGTTCCATTGTTCCATTTCTGGAACAATTCAATCTACAGTGGTGGCCAAAATTATTAGAACACTAGTATTTTCACCAGCAAAAAAGAAAAATATCTGAAGATTTTGCTGTAGTGTCAGTTGAAAATATCAGTTTACATTTCCGAACATTCATTTTGCCATTAATTGGAGTCTGACAACAGCCAGTGCTCCACAGAGATCTGATCCCATAATTGTCCTTTCTGTCTGAAATACGATGCACTAATATTATATAATAAAATAATGTATTTTTTTGTAAATCATTTCGGTAAAGCTGAATATATCACATCTATGCTTTTAGAGTATGAACACTAACTTAAATTATTGTCTCATGTTAAATGAAGAAACAGAACAAACTGAGACAGACTAAATCCAGAAGAACTGTGACAACATCTCCAAGATGCTTTTAAAAAACCTGCAAAGCTACCTGAAAAATTATGCACAAGAAACCTAGGGCAAAAGTTGCTTTAAACGCAAAGGATGGACACACCAAATGTTGATTTAATTGAGTTAATAGAAGTTAACTGATAAAGAAAACTTATTTATAACATTATTTTTGACAGCATCCCCATTTTTTTGACAGCCTAAAACATTTAACAGTACTGTAGATTTGCTGGTAGGTTTCATGAAGCATCTTGGAGATGTTGCCACAGTTCTTCTGGATTTAGTCTGTTTGTTGTTTTTTCATGTCAATCCAGACAGACTGGATGATGATGGAGCACTTGCTGTTGTGACACACTACAGCAAAAGATAGAAATAACTGACTTAAAACCATTTTTTCAGCTGGTGAACGTACTAGTGTTCTAAAAATTTTAGAACACCACCACTGTAAATTTATAGTCTATTCCTAACAAACTCAAAACATTGCCTCTCTATATATATATATATATATATATATATTTTTTTTTTTTTAATTACAATTAATTGCATTAATTTTATAATTAAGCATAATTCACATGCTTCTTTTATGTTGTTTTTTTGTCTGCCTGCCCTATTATTTAACAATATTGTCATAATGCATACATTTGCACAATATTTGATCTAGTATTTCACATTATTGACACATTAAAAATTTTTTAATTACAACATTTGAAAACAGTTAACTCTTGATTAAAAGAAATAAAATCATCAACGTAAAATACACTGTCATTTCAGCATCGAAGGCAAGAATTTAGTTCCAAAACACACTAAAGAATAACTTCCAAAACACTTTATTATCTTTGTTCTCTATATAACCATACACATGATCAAATTATGATCATATTAATGCAGTAGAATGAACTGAACCCATCAAATGGTAGCAGCAAGTCAATTACTTTAAATTAATTGAAAAATTTATTTTTGTAAGCTTTTAGTCTAAATAAGGGAAACAAAAATCATGAAATCATTCAAATGAATTTAGTGGGTCAATGTTTATTAATCTCTATATTTTAAAATGTAAGGGTGTTTAAGTTTGCAAATTACAGCTTAATTCTACAAATTCTAGTAAAGTTATAAAAAAAACCCCGAAATGAAAATGTTTTTTACTTTGTGTGGGGATTTAATAAAATCTAGTCATTCAGGGTACTATTGGAATCATGAAAAAAAAAAAAAAAAAATCACTTGAGTTTACCCTTTATACTATTGAAATAAACAAACATTACAAAAAACAAACAAAAACATTGAAGTCTCTTAAATCTGCCGTCCTCCCTGAGCAGTCTCTCACAAACATAAATACACAATCTCTGAGCCACATTCACATGCTAAGGACTGTAAATTATAGGGATTTGTGTGACCAGGACACCACAGTAAAAGAACCTTAGGTCGTCTGAGATTCAGCAAGAATAAATATGTCCAAAAAAATTTGGCGACCCCATGTGAGGTTGTGTGGTATGATAGGATTTTATAATCACAGTCTGACACTGGACGCTTGTGAGATCTGAATGCAGTGACTGGCTTGGCCTTCATATTAGGACATACTGAGGTCTCATGTACGTCTTGTCTTTGGCCTTTTCGATTGGCGCTTGGCATCATCCACCGGGACTCCATCCCCGCTTGCCTGAGTAAGTCCTCGAACACCCTGGATCTGACTGACCAGCTGCAGAAGCACTGGGATCACCTGGTAACAACACAATATCATTATCTACATAATATCCTAAGAAGTACTGCTATTGTGAATGTCAAGAATCTATAAGTGGATTTAAACTATTTTGAAAGAAAGAAAAAAATGGTACCCGCTCATGATTATAGACAGCAAGCAACAGCAGTAATGTCAGAGGAAGGGCGATGAAAGATCCCTGGGCAACATCTTGATCTGGTATTTTCCTCTGTGTTAAAGCAAAAAAAAAAAAAAAAAAAATTAAGGGGAGACACTGCAGGCAAAAACAGTGTTTTTTATGCACCTGTCAAGTTTGAGATTTTGGGCTTTTTGATTTTTCATAAAGTGTTTTTTCAGATTAGTGGAAAGAAAACATCCAAAACACACTTAAATGCTTCTTTTAGAGCATTTGATCTATTTGTGTCAATAGATTTCAATTACAACACATACTTTTAAAGGCAGTTTTCTCAAAATTAGGTTTTTCTTTCATTGAGCCATAAATCTCCACTTCAGTAGCACTTACACACACCAAACTTTACATTTTTATTCCTGTCTATGTCCTGTGGGTTTTTACAGAGGAATTTGTTCATATATAATTTGCTTGATTATATACATTATATTTCCCCAAACATTGTAAAAAAAATCTTGTTTTCTATCTAAATATTTTCTCAATTGTGGAGTAACAAAATGAGATGTAAAAACATTTGAGTTTAATATGGCCAAAAAATTAAACCAGAATTCTGAAACTTACTTCATCCAGTGTTTCAATTTTTTTTTACTAGAAATGTATGCAAATAAGTGCATATTTCATTAAATAATGCCTCATTTGCATATTTAAACCTAACATTTTAGAAAACTTGTAATACAAACAATACAAGTAAGGTGATAACTATTAGTTAATTAGTTTTACCCTATTCACCTGCAGTCTTTATAAAAGCAGTGAATGGTTCTTGATTTTTTGAAGTCTAATAAAGTGCATCCATCCATCATAAAAAGTGCTCCACATGGCTCCAAGGGGTAAATAAAGGTCTTTTCTGAAGCAATTCGATGCATTTGTTTTAAATGTGGATATTTTTCTTACACAAACTCATCGATTCACTTCAGAAGGCATTTATTAACACCCAGAGTCATGTAAAGTACTTTTTATGATGGATGGATGCACTTAATTTGACTTAAAACAAATCAACAGACACTCATTGCCATTTTAAAGCTCGGAAGAGCCAGTTTATTTGTAACGTATCTCCAATTGTATTAGTCTAAAAGAAGAAATTCATATACACCTAGGATGGCTTGGGGTAATTTTTATTTTTGGGTGAAATATCCCTTTAAATATAAGAGCTTGGCCTTTAAATAAACATATTTAATAATCTGTAATAGTTTCATTGTATTCAACTGCACTGACACTATTGAATGAAAACAAGATTTTAACTGAATTGAACTGGATAGTGGCACAGTTGCCTTCTGTAGAGCTGCTTTAGAGCTGAATTGAGCTTGTTTAATAATTGATGAACTTTGCAACACTGACACAGTTGTTGAACTGTATCAACACTGACTTGAGCTGAATAATGACACCATTGTCTTCTGAGTTGCTTTACAGCTGTTAGTTAATTGGTAGATTCTGCAACATTAACAGTTATTTTCCTGTTTGCTACTGTGAAACTCACAAGCTGTACTGTATAAAGCGCTATATAAATACAAGTGACTTGACTTGAGAATATCATAACTTCAACATTTTTTAACAATAAGTCACACTCATTAACAGCTTTTTGAATGCATAATTTAGATCCTTTCACACCAAATGGCAAACAAGACAAAGAAAAAGAAAAAAGATGTATGTTTTGGGTGAAATGGTTCTTACCTTAGGGTTAAAGGTTAGTGTTACGTGTTTGTGGTAACCAGAAGATGTGAATGAGACTTGAGGGAGTTTGTAGTCATACTGAGAGCTAGAGAGTGATGTATCCAGCATCAACACATAGCTCTATAAGAAGACAATAAAAATAAATAAATAAATAAATGAAACTGTCTGAGCACCTATTTTTAAGATGCACTCAAAAACCAAAGTACTGGCATATACAGTTGATGTCAAAAGTTTGCATACATCTTGCAGAATCTGCTGTTAATCATTTTACCAAAATAAGAGGAATCATACAAAATGCATGTTATTTTTATTTAGTACTGACCTGAATAAGATATTTAGCATAAAAGATGATTACGTATAGTCTACAAGAGAAAAAATAGTTGAATTTATTAAAAAAAGACCTTGTTCAAAAGTTTACTTTGATTTTTAATACTGTGTTGTTACCTGAATGGTCCACAGCTGTGTGTTTTTTTGTTTTGTTTAGTGTTAAACTGCCTGCAGTTCATCCTTCAGGCCCACAAATTCTTTAGTTTCTCAGCATTTTTATGTATTTGAACTAGTGTTAATTTCGTCACCTATTTTTAATTTAGTCTTAGTCTTGTGCCAAATGTCCTTGTTAGTTTTAGTCATATTTAGTCATTCACATATCTTTTTTTGTTAGTCAAGTTTTAGTCGACTAAAAGTCTCGTCATTTTAGTCTAGTTTTAGTCAAAAGAAAACTCAAGGTATCTTAGTCAAGTTTTAGTCGACTAAAAGTCTTTTAATTTTAGTCTAAAAAGAACTCAATATATTTTAGTCTAGGTTTAGTCAAAAAATTGTAGTCTTTTTTTTAAAATAACACATTTTTACTGAGATTATTACTGATACACATTTCAGTAAAAAAAAAAGTGTTTCACATATCTCAAACATTGGTTAAATGTCATAATTACCTGACAAAATACACTTGTTGAATGATTTTTGTTGAATGCAAATGTTAAACGTGTCTGGTTTTCAATTTCTGATTTAGGAGACACATTCACAAATGATTAACCCTTTCAGTGGTGAGTTTAAAATATTCTAGCGGACCCCTGAGAGTGATTTTTTTTAAGCGACCGTTATTTTAGAACGTTCGTCCTTATTGTTTTCATGGCGACGCATCAAGCTTGTCACGTGACACAACACAGACACAATAACACTGTATGACAGATAGATCGCTTTTATTTCGTTTTTCCTTTTTTATCCAGAATACTCACACACTTGCTTACCATGCCATGAACTATCTAATATTCCGATTCACAAATATGTGTGAATTAGTATGTTTCGTCGTTTAAAACCCTATATAAATGATCTGGATTGTAATCTGTAACGTGAGATGAGCGCGGCCATGTTTGTTCGCGCTGCGGTTCAGAGAGTCCTGTCAGCCGTATTTACAGCACATACATTCATCCGTTTCTCCCGAAATACATGCAAGTAAGTGGCTGGTGAACTAGAAGAGGAATAGAGTGAACTTTTTAGTTACTTAGCCTATGTGTATGTGATATGAATAAAACACATCGGCAAATTATATTTGAATAGATTGTTATTTGCTGCTTCCATAGACCTATGTGTGTATTTTACAAACTCTAAATGTCTCCTTTTACTAGTACTTATGTGTATTTAAATGTCTGAAACCTAAAATAAGCGTTATGTGGTTAAAAACACTGCATAGTTGTGATTATATGACAAGCGCAGAGCTCGTCCGTCTCTGGCTCAGCGCTAGCCAGTTTGAATATTTTAAAGCTGTAACAGCTGATGAGGATTGTAGACGAAAATGAAGAGAGATTTTATCTTAGTTTTTATTTTATGCAAAACATTTTCATCTCGTCTTTTTTCGTCAACAGTAAGGCATGTTAATTTAGTCTTAGTCAGCGTTTTTGGACAGTGGTGCAGTCTTGTCATCGTCTTGTCTTAGTCATGAAAAAAAGGTCGTTGACGAACATATTTCGTCTCGTCTCGTCTGACGAAATTAACACTAATTTGAACCCTTTCCAACAATGACTATGATTTTGAGGTCCATCTTTTTACACTGAGAACAACTGAGGGACTCATATGTATTTATTACAGAAGGTTTAAACACTCACTGATGCGTCAGAAGGAAAAACAATGCATTAACAGCCAAGGGGTGAACACTTCTCGAATTTGAAGATCAGGGTAAATTTCACTTTTGTCTTCTGGGGAACACGCAAGTATATTCTGTAGCTTCTGAAGGGCAGTACCAAATGAAAAAATATGATATTTAGGCAAAATAAGAAAAACTTTCACAGTGAGCATTTAAACCTTCTGCAATATTTGCATATGAGTCCCTCAGTTGTCCTCAGTGTGAAAAGGTGGATCTCAAAAATCACACATTCATTGCCGGAAAACCAAAGAATCCGTTGGACTTTTCTGAAGAACAGAAGCCAGTTTAACTGTTCAGAACAAAAAAAGGACAACTACCACAAAAACAGCTATGGATCATTCAGGTAACAAAACAGTATTAAGAATAAAGTGTATGTAAACTTTTGAACAGGGTAATTTTTATAAATTCATGTATCATTTTGTCTTGTGGACTATACATAACCGTCTTTTATGTGAAATATCTTATTCAGGTAAGTACCAAATAAAAAATAACATGAATTTTGTATGTTCTCTTATTTTGGTAAAATAATTTACATTTTGCAGATTCTACAAGGTGTATGTAAACTTTTGACTTTACCTGTGAATACAGTAAAACAGATTAAAAAAAAGGTAATTCAGAGGAAAAAAGTAATTCTAACTAGAAAAGAGAGGTGATAAGTATGAATCTACCTCTCCATCACGTGGCAGAGGTGCAAAATGGAAGAACAGGGACTGGCCAAGAGACACACTCTGGAAGGGATTGTCAAGGTTGTCACTCTTGTAGAGCTTCACCTTTAGAGAAGAAGGAAGAACAATGACTTCAAGATTTAATCAAATAAGAGAAACCATTTTAAAGCAGTATTTAAGTTACTGCACTTACCCAGAGAGTGGCAAGATGCTCAGGAGAAGTGATGACATTTCCACTCAGATCAAACTGATTGATCTGTCTGAAGGCGATTATGTTTACTCCTTCAATATCAGTGTTGCCCACCTAAAACCATCCAAAAAAACACACATTAATGGAAACTTCAAAAAAAGTGTGTAAAACACTAATAAATTGAAGCAAATAAAACTTCAATGCTACCTCGATGGTTTTGTGTGGCGGCAATGCTCTCTCAATGTGATCATTTCCCTCTCCTCTCAGCTGAATGTTATAGTTACATGCAGGCTGACATTGACATGAGGAAAAAAGGCAAGCTTTGTTTAGAACCTTAAAATGTACGTTTATGTGAACTTTTGTCAGTCATACTGTGTGCCTAAACAGTTTTCTCCAATAGTCTTACCCGCAAGCCTCTGAGTCTAAAACGGCCCTCTTCGTCAGTAACCGTGTCCTCATTGTACATGCCGCACTCTCCCTGCCCCACTGCCTCCACAGAGACACCCTGCTCCGCATCGCCTCCTATTGACTGCACTGTTCCATAGCAGCTAAGACACATCAAAATGCAAAAATGGAAAATTTAATCGACAGGGCATATTTTGAAAAATGTTTAATACACACAAATTTTTTTTATTCAAGTGTTCAAAAATGACAGTAAAGACATTTACGATGTTACAGGTGCATCTCAATAAATTAGAATGTTGTGGAAAAGTTTATTTCAGTAATTCAACTCAAATTGTGAAACTTGTGTATTAAATAAATTCAGTGCACACAGACTGAAGTAGTTTAAGTCTTTGGTTCTTTTAATTGTGATGATTTGGCTCACATTTAACAAAAAAAAAAAAAACACCAATTCACTATCTCAACAAATTAGAATATGGTGACATGCCAATCAGCCAATCAACTCAAAACACCTGCAAAGGTTTCCTGAGCCTTCAAAATGGGCTTTCAGTTTGGTTTACTAGGCTACACAATCATGGGGAAGACTGCTGATCTGACAGTTGTCCAGAAGACAATCATTGACACCCTTCACAAGGAGGGTAAGCCACAAACATTCATTGCCAAAGAAGCTGGCTGTTCACAGAGTACTGTATCCAAGCATGTTAACAGAAAGTTGAGTGGAAGGAAAAAGATGCACAACCAACTAGGGCTGGGCGATTAATCGAAAAATAATCGAAATCGACATTCAGAACCTATAATCGTTCAAATTTTTCCAGGACGATTATTTCAATTACTTTCCCTTTAAAAAACACTAGCGCTCCGTTCCGTTATTCCGCCGACATGTCGATGGAGAGCTTAAACAGTATTTATACAGTAAAAAGTATTTACAGGATATACAAGGGTAATTTTATTTAGAGGAGATACTGCTTATTTTCTACTTTTAATATGAAAAACATTGAAAATTATTTATTTTGTTTCCAATAGTGCAAGTTATTTATTTTCACTAATTTAAGAAAAATGTGACTTTTCGTTTTAAGCAATGTGTGCTTTAATTTCAGTTGTTCAACACTGATGTTCAATTAATAATCATAGATAGTAGATAGTGTGTTTCCTTCAATTATTTTAAAATCAAGTAATGCACCCTTCATCCAAAAATCTCTCGCTTGTAATATGTGAACATATTTACTGTACAAAACTTGTCAGTGAACTATGAGGGCAAAAAAATAAACATTATATAAATATTATATAAATATAATTAAATATAATTTTATTAATAAATAAAATAATCGTTCATTAATCGTAATCGGGTTAAAATGTTCAATTAATCGAGATTTTGATTCTAAGCCAAATTGCCCAGCCCTACAACCAACTGAGAGAACCTCAGCCTTGAGAGGCTTGTCAAGCAAAATCAATTCAAGAATTTGGGTGAACTTCACAAGGAATGGACAGGCTGGGGTCAAGGCATCAAGAGCCACCACACACAGACGTGTCAAAGAATTTGGCTACAGTTGTCGTATTCCTCTTGTTAAGCCACTCCTAACCCACAGACAACGTCAGAGGCGTCTTAACTGGAAGGAGAAGAAGAAGAAATGGACTGTTGCCCAGTGGTCCAAAGTCCTCTTTTCCGATGAGAGCAAGTTTTGTATTTCATTTGGAAACCAAGGTCCTAGAGTCTGGAGGAAGGGTGGAGAAGCTCATAGCACAAGTTTCTTGAAGTCCAGTGTTAAGTTTCCACAGTCTGTGAAGATCTGGGGTGCAATGTCATCTGCTGGTGTTGGTCCACTGTGTTTTTTGAAAACCAAAGTCATTGCACCCATTTACCAAGAAATCTTAGAGCACTTCATGCTTCATTCTGCTGACCAGCTTATTAAAGATGCTGATTTCATTTTCCAGCAGGATTTGGCACCTGGCCACACTGCCAAAAGCACCAAAAGTTGGTTAAATGACCATGGTGTTGGTGTGCTTGACTGGCCAGCAAACTCACCAGACCTGAACCCCACAGAGAATCTATGGAGTATTGTCAAAAGGAAAAATGAGAAACAAGAAACCAAAAAAATGCAGATGAGCTGAAGGCCACTGTCAAAGAAACCTGGGCTTCCATACCACTTCAGCAGTGCCACAGACTGTTCACTTCCATGCCACACTGAATTGAGGCAGTAATTAAAGCAAAAAGAGCCCCTACCAAGTATTGAGTACATATACTTTCCAGAAGGCCAACAATTCACTAAAAATGTTTTTTTTTTATTGGTGTTATGTAAGTATTCTAATTTGTTGAGATGAATTGGTAGGTTTTTGTTAAATGTGAGCCAAATCATCACAAATAAAAAAATAAAGACTTAAACTACTTCAGTCTCTGTGCATTTATTTTAGTGGTGGGCCGTTATCGGCGTTAACGTGCTGCGTTAACGTGAGACTCTTATCGGGCGATAAAAAAAAATATCGCCGTTAATCTATTCTCAAAGTTGGGTTGGGAGCTGGGTCTAAACTACATAAGCTATGATGACTTTCACCTTGATATTTTAGCGCGGATGACGTATACCTAGTCGAATTGCACTGTAGGAGGCGAGAACGAGTCTTCAACTTCTGTGAAATTACCACATCAAATGAGACGTGCAAACATGGATGCAGTTATGAAGCCGCTTCAGGGCAGGTGCGTGCGTTGCTAGACCCTTTTTACTGGGGCACGTGCCCCAGTGAAAATCTGCTGTACCCCAGTAAAATCTCAACTTTGATTTATAATTTACTTTGATAATCCCGAAATAAAGACATTAAACTATATGCAACAACTGAATTGACGCTTCTAAAAGCAACGCAATTTAATGGAAGACTATGCACGCAGAAATCCATGCCCGTGCACTTCTGTGTATTTAACGGCAACGCGCACGTCGTGCAACCTTTTGCGCAGAAGTACTTGGTTACACAAGTTTGTATAGGTAATTATGTTGTAAACGCAATTGTCAAGCAGTTTGTGATGCATTTTGGAAACAGGAGATGAGCGCCTGGTCTAATGCGCCACCTGGCACGTTCTCGAAGACTTACTTTTAGTCATTATTTGGGCAGCACACATATTCTGAAAATGCCTTCAGCAGAATTCAAATTAGCCATTTTAATCTAGATTAATTCCAAGATTTAATCTAGATTAATCTAGATTAAAAAAATTAATCTATGCCCACCCCTAATTTATTTAATACATGGGTTTCACAATTTGAATTGAATCCTGAAAGAAATTAGCATATTAAAATGATTCCTGAAGGATCATGTAACACTGAAGACTTAGTGTAACAGTTCATGAAAATTCAGCTCTGCCATCACAGGAATAAATTACATTTTAAAATATATTTCAATATAAAACTTACTTTTAAATCAAATAAATCTAGCTTTCATGTATTAAGAGACTTCTTTCAAAACCAATAAAAGAACAAAAACCCAGCCCTAACCAGCTCCAAACTTTTGAAGGATTGTGTACATATTACATATCCACATTTTCAGAAAGTGTTTTTACCAGCAGTGCATATTGTAACATGTTATGTGTTGCTGACCTGTAAGCTGTTTTGAAGCCAGTGATGGGAATATGGAGAACCTGTCCTTCTTCTACTGTGATCATTTGTGCTGAGGGCTCAAAGCGGAACTCCTTCATCATGGGCTTGAAATAGTACTGGCCAGGACTCTGAGATGGGGGGCAGAAAGAATTGAGACAATCTCTAGAAATTTGATTTTAACAATGCACGTTTGTACTTCTTTTATGTACAGATTTTTTATTTATGGGTAAAAAAAAAATGTAAGGGGTAGTTGACCAGAAATAAGCATTCTGTCATTTATTTACTTTACCTTCAAGATTGTTTCCAAACCTGAATGACTTTCGTAGTTTTGTGGAAGTCCAAAGAAAATATTAAAAAAAAAAATGTTTGTTGTTTTTAAACATACTATCAAATGTAGGTCAGTGTTGTTTTCAACTTCACTGACTTTCATTCTGACTTTCTTACAAAATCTTTTGTGTCCCACAGAACAAAGTCAAACAGTATTGGAACAACATGAGGTAGAGAAAAAGATGACATTTTTCATGCAAAATAAACTAAACCTATAGTTCACCCAAAAACTAAAATTCTGGTCATTAAGCACTGACCCTCATGTCGTTCCAAACCCGTAAGACCTTCGTTCATCTTGGGAATACAAATGAAGATATTACCATAAGATATAAAATTTAATAAAAATTACGGTTGAACCACTGATGTCATATGGACTATTTTAACAACGTCCTTACTAAGTTTCTGTGCCTTGACTGTGGTAGGATCCTTATTGTCTATGGAGGCTCATAGAGTTAAGGACTTGATCAAAAATATCTTAATATGTGTTCTGAAGATGAACAAAGGTCTTACAGGTTTGGAACAACATGAGGGTGAGTAATTACTGACAGAACTTTCATTTTTGGGTGAACCATTCCTTTAAGATTGTACAATACAACAAATGTGCTTAACACATCAAAGAGATGACCATAGTAACTAAGGGGCTGAGAAGACAGTACCAGGTTGTTGAAGGTGAGCAGGCCAGTGTCTTGAGTGAGTAAGTTTGAGCGGAAGCTGGCCCCACTGAGAGACAGCAGAACCCCAGAGAGAGGAACACTATCCTCTGCCTTTATCTGAGGGGCAAGAAAAATAAACCAAATTAACCATCTGATTCATAGAAATGAAAATGCTTAATGAAATACGACAGTTCAACTCTGATGATGAGAAGACATTAACGTGACATTGACCTCAAAAGTGACGCCTGCCAGGGCAAACGCCTTGAAGTCTCCTGTGTTTCCCTCAACTGGAGTAAGGACAAAGCCCTCCTTACTGGCACTGATGTCATATAGAGAGTCACTATGCAGAGGTCCAACACTGGTTTTAAAGGAAAAAAAAAAGGATTATTTCTTTTATTTGTTTAGAATGCTAGAGTGCATTTAAGATTCAGCCATATTGACTGCAATTTATTTTTAAATAGACTAACAGTCATTCATACTGGCATATTTATAAACCTCGCTTTTAAACTAATATGCATTATTAAATACATAGTTAAGAGAGCTATTAAATAAATGATTGCAGTATGTTTGTGAATAAGTGAGATACCTGTAGGTTCCCGTTTCATCCGTGAGAACTGTAATGAGAGAGGTTGTAGCTCCTCTCTCCTTAATGGAGATTTCCACACCCTCCAGTGTAGGTGACACCTGCCCCGTGAGGAACAGCCCTGCACGGCCTGCAATCTCCACCATTTGACCCGGGCAGTTCTCTGTTGGAACAAATCATTGTATATCAGATTTCAATATAAACTGGGGTAAAACTATAACCCCATTTTTCTGAAGGACATAAGTGCCAGATTTGATTATGGGGAGCATGTAAGTAAAAAGCTTCTCACAAACCATGGCAGAACCATAGGTTTAAAGACAGATTTTACAAAACAGATTTATCAAAATATCAGATATAGAACTTCACACATTAATTTTGTTTGCTTTCCTTTGCTATGTAGATTTTTGAATGCGTGAAGTTTCTGATTCATTGGCTGCTATGTAAATTCAAATAACAAAGCACAGTAAACAGAAAGCTACTTCTGTGCCATACCAGTGTGTTTATAATTAATACAATACATTAAATTATCTCATAAGAAATAGCAGTTGGCAAAAATCAAGCAGGATAACAAGCTGTTTTGTACAGTTAAAAAATAACCAGAAAGCCTGGCACAATCAAGTTACATATGGCAACACCTGCTCTTATGTTAAAAATAAAGTTGATAATTTGCCTGGGTTTACACCAGGTGAGTCCAGTTCTGTTCTGGAGGGCCACCTTCCTACCGAGTTCAGCTAATTGAAAAGTGGCTTTCACACTCTTTGAACGGTTAGATCCTTCAAGTATTCACTTGCTTGAAGAGCTGTTTCTGAGTGGTATTCAGAAGACTAGCTAAACAGTAGAGAAAAAAAACAGCAAAATTTTACCTTTAGTAATGTGTGTCCTTAAAGGTATAGTTTACCCAAAAATTACCCCATGATTAACTCATCTTAAAGGCATCCTAGAACATGACTTTCTTCTTTCAGATGAATACAATCAGAGTTATATTAAAAATATTCTGGCTCTTTCAAGCTCTATAATAGCAGTGAATAGATTGAGATTTTGAAGTTCAATAAAGTGCATCCATCCATCATAAAGAATACTCCACATGGCTCCAGGGGGTTAATAAAGGCCTTCTAAAGAATAAACAATATTTAAAACTTTTTAAACCCTAATCTCTAGCTTCTGCTATGTGCTTACACAAGAGAGTGGTGTTCCAGCGGATGACATTCGACATAGCGAACATGGTGACTTAAAGTTGTGTTTTGGGCCATTATGCTTTGGCACAGTATCTGTCAAACGAACTAAAACTGAAAGCACAATATGGCTTAATCTCTACATCAAGTCTGTTTTCACTGCGCGTTTCAAAGCAAAGCTTGTGATCCATGTTACCACACCTCAGAACGGCTCTGTTCACAGTGAATGCCGTGAACTCGTTCATTGCATGTGCTGTAAATTTATCACTGTGAGTGTTTGGGAATGCAACAGCCACCAGTTATGCTTTATTTCTGCGGCAGATGATTACAGCATTTCACTAGATTTGTAGTGAAACACGATTTTTAGGGCTGCAACAACTAATCGATAAAATCGATTATTATCGATAATGAAATTTGTCGACAACGATTCTCATTATCGATGAATCGGGTCTGCCCACAGTGCACGTACAACTTCATAGGATCACGTCAAATTACAGCACTGAATGACGCATTTCTATAGACAAAATGCAACTAAAAATAGTGGAGGAAACAGACTGAGATGCTGCAGGAGAGTTACGTGATCCAAGCTGCTCAAAACATGAGAATTCCTTATTTTAAACTAATAGAGTGATGGCTTGCCCTGTGAGGCGCTTTGAGATCCGTTTGCGTCCTCAGCATGAAAACTTTCAGTTTGCGGTCATATCCTTATCTGTAAATGTCACAAATTCATTCGAGAATTTCCATTTAAAAATCCATTCTGGCAGTCTGTAAGTTTAAATCTTTACTGAATGAGTGTCAGACAGCCGGAACACAGAACACAGAAAGGGAGACAATTGATACTCAACTCAGCGCAAAAACATTCATTGTGCTGAAACATCTGTCGTTGAATGTTAAATTTAGATTTAAATACAACATGTAGTGCGCGCATTTATGGAGGGTATGAACAGTAGGGCTGTGACGGTGGCAGATTTTAACCACCGCCGGTGGCGCGGTGTTTTATATATAAATAAATGAGGCTCAAACATTATTCACGAACGTGCGTGTTTTGCAATTTCTGTCAGTGAACAAGCAGTCTACAAAACACTAAAATAAATCAACGAAATAATACATTTAAATAAGAAAGTAGCCTAAATAAGTGTTAAATAGGCTATTAAACAAACATTCGTTGCAAAAATTCCTACAACCTCTACAGCTCATCAGAATTACTGGCCGAGTTCTCTTTCTCTTTCCCATTGCACAGCTGCTGTTTTTAATAGCAAAGTAATTACATTTATTTTCGTTTCATTAGTTTATAAAGTTAATTTAGAAATATATTTGGAACATGTTTTATTTGTGAAATTCAAGTTTTTGTTTTTTAAAGTAACGACAAAGCGGCCGGCGGCAGATAGATCAGTTTAGCCTTCTCAAATCATCACGATTTAAATTAAAATCCTTAGATATAAAAAAAAAAATTAAAATAAAAATTAAGCACATCACATTCACAATATTAGTTTAATTGTTTAACCTAGATAAATGTGTAGGCTACTAATAGGCGCATATCCAATAGTTTGTGCAGAGAGTGAAAGCTTTGCAGGACATGGAGGTGCAAGTGCTATGTGAAACTTAATTTTTGCTCATAAATGTAAGAGTAATAAATTTACTTTAAATTATTACTTCACTACTATAAAACGAAACAATTCAAATCGAAAACAAAACTCTTTTATTAGCTATAGGCCTAATCCATAAAGATGCACTCAAAGTACTAGTTTATTAATAAATAATATGAATATCTCCTTACTTTTCCCCTCCACATTCATGGTAGGCCTAATTACTTTAGCTGGGGCTTTGGGCCAGCTTCAGCTTACTGCGTGCATTTGAACGCGGAACTCTTGCGCTCGCTGCTGTTGGTGGGACACTAAACACCGCCACGGCAGAATAAATAGCAGAAACACTGTATTTTATGCTTGTTAGTGTGTTTTTCTTCAGATATTTGTCCTTTCTCTTTATTACAACAGGTGAATTGTTGTAAATTGTTAAGCACTGTGTTTTCATAGCATTCAGAATGTGGAATAGTGTGATTTAAAAAAAAAAAATAATTGGAATTTTTAAGCCAACGAATCGATTAATCGAAAAATTAATCGGCGAACTAATCGATTATCAAAATAATCGTTAGTTGCAGCCCTATAACACACACACACACACACACACACACACACACACACACACATATTATGTAAACAAACCTTTTTTTTTGGATAATCGTTCAACAGCCCTATGTTATCACAAAAATAAATTGAATTGATAAATTTAATAGACAAATGCAGTCTTGGTGAGCATGAAGTGTCATTGAACAGTAGTTTCTATTGAGTAATTGTGTGATATTGTCCAGACATGGTGTGATTATCTGTGGTGTACGTTAATGGGGTTATTTGTCTTGTGTTTGTTTAGTCTGTTTATCTACCTGTATCTAATACCAGCTCACCTCATCCTCAAAGCACACCTCCAAAGTAGGCTAAACCTGTGTCTAACACAGTGCTTAACACAGTAGGTTACCCTAAAATTCTAACTCGCTCTGGATTTGGTGTGAGAGTGAGTTGTGTTTCTTAACCCACAGTGAGACAGCTGCCGCAGAACTGACAGAAGGGGGAAGTGGAGGAGGTAGACGGCATGTGTGCTATGTATCCTGAGTCTGTGGATACACTTGGTGAATGAGCCTCAGGGAGAAAAAATACTTGATTAGCTTGTATTAACACACACACGTGAGGTAAAACAAATAGAGATGTGTACAGTAACAAGTGATTGAAGGCTTGTTTCTTGTTGTTGCAGTAAGTGTATGACTGTCATTTCCTGCGGAAATTAGTCAGACCTGTATGAACCTGATCTGTTAGCGTACCTTTTTGGTTACAGATGGCCTATATATAATGTACTATTACATTTTTTTTCCAGGTTGTGGGGCTAAAATCTGAGAATTAAATAAATTTGCATAATCAAAAACAAGGAAAAAATAAACATGTTGCCATGTTAATCAGTGTTTTGAAATAGTGAGTAAGAAATATGGGTTGTTTCAAAACCTAGTGAGCCACTGAGACCATCCAAGATTGTGGACATGGCAAGAAATGTCAATTATGAATATACACTACTGTTCAAGTTTGACTTAAAGATGCATAAAGTTGATCAAAATTAATTTTTGCAAATTTTACTTGTTTTGTTTTTTGTTTTAAACTTTCATAAAACAATTCCGTAAAAAGATGTATCTGGGTTTCCAAAAATCTATAGCAGCACAACTGTTTTCAACATTGATAATAAGAAATATTACTTTAGCACCAAATCAGCATATTAGAATGATTTCTGAAGGATCATGTGACACTGATGACTGAAGTAATGGCTGCAAATTTTTAGTTTGCATTACAAGAATATAATTCTATTTTATAATATATTAAAATATGATAAAATTAATAACATTTCACTTAATTATTGTGTAGATCGTTCATTATTTTATAGTTTATTATGTTGTAGTTAGAGATGAATTAGTGCACAATTCTATTGAAATCAACCGTGACACATTGCAAGTTTCCAATATGTGACCCTGGACCAAAAAAAAACAGTCTTAAGTAGCATGGGTATATTTGTAGCAATAGCCAAAATGGTCTTTTTTTTGTGTCAAATATCATTAAGATACTAAGTGAAGATCATATGTGACCCTGGACCACAAAACCAGTCATAAGGTTAAATTTTACAAAACTGAGATGCATACATCAATATGAAAGCTCAATAAATAAGCTTTCTATTGATGTATGGTTTGTTAGGATAGGACAATATTTGGCCGAGATACAACTATTTGAAAACCTGGAATCTGAGGGTGCAAAAAAATCAAAATGCTGAGAAAATCACCTTTAAAGTTGTCCAAATTAGGATCTTAACAATGCATATTACTAATCAAAAATTACATTTTGATATATTTATAGTAGGAATTTTACAAAAAATCTTCATGGAACATGATCTTTACTTAATTTCCTAATGATTTTTGGCACAAAAGAAAAATCAATAATTTTGACCCATACAATGTATTTTTGGCTATTGCTACAAATATACCCCAGCGACTTAAGACTGGTTTTGTGATCCAGGGTCACATATTCCATAAAGATATGTTGTAAATATAAATATAGCAAAACTCAATTTTTGATTAGTAATATCCATTGCTCAGAACTTCATTTAGACCATTTTAAAGCCAGTTTTCTCTATTTTGATTTTTTTTTTCTTAATTTTTTTGCACCCTCAGATTCCAAATTTCCAAATAATTGTATCTCGGCCAAATTTTGTCCTATATTAAAAAACACACAAATCGAAAGCGTATTTATTCAGCTTTAAGGCTATGTATAAATCTTAATTAAAAAAAATGTCCCTTATGACTGGTTTTGTTGTGCAGTGTCACATGTGAGTGCTATTTTTGTAGCATGTTGTTTGTGTAGAGCAACTTATGAGGTTCTATGATGTCTAGGATACTGTCTATGTAGGAAACTCTATAGGTTTTAGGCAAGAGCTATAAGATTTAATAAATTCAAAGCAGATGCAGTCATTATACAGTAAATAATGTTACATGGTTCTATTACTTCCTGGGAATCAATAATACTGCTCTCACTATGCCTGTATAGTCCTGTCATATTCTTCTAACTGCATGCATTCAAGTCCCATCTGCTTTGATCCATGAGAGGAAGAGGGAGTGCTGATGTAGCAGTTGCTAGTGAAGATGCTGAGTCGTGGTTTGTGTGTGTGTTGCTCCATCCTAAGATGGCGGAGAAGCTGGAGAGATTAGAAATTCTGTGACGCATTCATGTTTAGTCTCTCTCTCATGGATCCTTTTATATCCTCTGTTTTACATTTCCTGTTATCTCCTGAATGCTCGAACACGTGCTTGCCTTTATATAATCTCTGAAATCCTTTCTTGTCATCTTCTGCTGTTTAGTGTGTTCTGTTCCATCCACACAACGAAATAACTATATATTCCTTTTTTGTTGAAAGTTTGATTGCTCTTGTATTCAAAATCCAACGAGTGCCGGTTTTAAAACCGATTTCAGATTTTACTAAGTGAAGACTGGTGTTAAGTGAGGATAAAACCTAACTGGCATCTTAATTAAAAGCAGAAAGCAGTGCAAACTGGGTTAGTGGGTCAGCGTGAACGTCGCAATAGCGAGGCAAAGCAAGCAAGCGAGCGACCTTCTGCAGTATTGTGTAACGGCTCTTCGAAGGAGATCAGCTATTTAGTATTGCCGAGATGTTGTCGTGTGTGTTGTTTAGTAAACCAAGGCCAGCTCATCTGTCATACTGAGTGTTTGCGTGTGTGAGGGAGAGAGAAAAGGTTGACCCATCAAAATGAATGTCTGGCTCTCATTGGTTGCCCAGATACAGGAGTGTAATCCCTTCTCACAATACTGTGCCGGCCAAAACACAGACTGCACTGACCATACTGCAGCATTGTGATTTATCTTCCTTTTCTTTCTCTCGCTCTTTTTCAGGTCTGCGGGTTGGGCAGGAAATTGTTACCTCATACCCGCAAGTTGCCGTGGTACGTGTTCCAACCCCATGGGTCCAGTCGGACAGCGACATCACCGTTCTCCGTCACATGGAGAAGATGGGCTGTCGTCTGGTCAACCGGCCTCAGGCCATCCTCAACTGTGTCAACAAGTTCTGGACTTTCCAGGAGCTTGCCGGGCATGGAGTGCCCCTGCCAGACACGTACTCCTATGGTGAGAGATCATTTTTATGTCTGAAACAAGCCAGTCTCCAATCTGTAATAATACAAAAAAGGGAATGGGTTGTAATTTTTTACAAAAATAAATTTTTGCCTAGTTTTTCACGAAAGCATTTTTATGTCATGACCAGTAACAAATATGATAGACATAATGGGGTGAATATATATATATTTTTTTAATACACTACTGTTCAAAAGTTAGGGGCTAGCGCTATATACTTATACACACAACCAGTCAAAAGTTTTTGAACGGTAAGATTTTAAATGTTTTCAAAGAAGTCTCTTTTGTTCACCAAGACTGCATTTATTTGAGCCAAAATACAGCAAAAGCAGTAATATTGGGAAATATTTTTACTATTTAAAATAACTGCTTTCTATTTGAGTATATTTTAAAATGAAATTTATTCCTGTAATCAAAGCTACATTTGATTACATACAGCATGATTACTCCTGTCTTTAGTGTCACATGATACTTCAGAAATCATTCTAATATGCTGATTTGTTCAATAATTTTTTTATTATTATTATCAATATTTAAAACAGTTGAGTGCATTTTTTTTTTTTTTCAGGATTCTTTGATAAATGGAAAGATCCAAAGATCAGCATTTATCTGAAATAAAAAGCTTTTGTAACAATATACAATATACCAGTCAAAAGCTTGGAGTTGGTATAATTTTATTTTTTTATTTTTTTATTTTTTGGGGAAATGAGAGAAATTAATACATTTAGCCAGAATGCCTTTAAATGGATCAAAAGTGATGATAAAGACTGAACTTTCTATTCATCAAAGAACCAAAAAAAAACAACAACATAATTTTTTCAACATAATAATAATAAAAATATTACTTCTGTTTCTTGAACAGCAAATCAGAATATTAGACTGATTTCTAAAAGATCATGTGACCGGAGTAGAAATCACAGGAAAAAAATTGCTTTTTAAAATATTTTTAAATGGAAAACAGTTATTTTAAATGGTGGAAATATTTCAAAATTTTACTGTTTTTGCTGTACTTTGGGTCAAATAAATGCAGGCTTGGTGAGCAGAAGAGACAGATTTAATCTTCTTGTCCAGAAACATTTTACTGGTTGTGTGTGTGTGTATGTATATATATGTGTGTGTGTGTATATATATATATATATATATATATATATATATATACATATATATATATATACATATATACATATATATATATATATACATATATATATATATATACATATATATATATATATATATATATATATACATACATATACTTTAAATGATACTTTTAGTCATGATTTATGAAAATTTATGTGACACTGATGACTAATGGATGCTTCAGCTTTGCCATCACAGGAATAAATAGCATTTTTATTGTATTTAAAATTGTTTTACATTTCAGTAATATTTCACATTATTTTTATTTATTCTCTTTTTTTTTTTTTTATCCTCATTTTTTCAAAAATCATACTGACTACAAATTTTTGAACCGTAGTGTATGTGTGCGCTCCTGTATTTGTCGTTCATTCATACAGACAACGGCTGTTTATGTGACGGTCTCCTGTTTGTAGAATGAAAGGGGAAGCCCTTATGACTAGCTGAAGAGAACCAAAATGAAACTGCAGAGAGAGAGAGAGAGAGATAGAGAGTGAAAAGAGGGAGGGGTGTATAACAGCAGTTACAGCTGCTGTAGTGACGTGTTCCTGGCAGAGCCGGTCTGACATACCCTGCATTTTCTCTCTTTCGCCCCCTCCTATTGAACACTAGCTCATCTGCTCAGCTCAAGCCAGCCAAACACATTCTGCATCCCAAAGAATCTTCTCTTCACAAGCATGAAGAATATTTATATTCAAGCATGTAGAGAGTACAAAAACATCCAGCAGTTATACTTTCTGCGGTTTGGGCTTGAGCTTAAATTATATTTCCACCCACACTCTCTTTTTCTTTCTCTTCTCCGTATATTCTCTTTTCCATATGCTTTTTTCTGCTTGTTTTATCTTAGACATGTTCAATTGAACCAAAGGTTGCTTTCAATAGAAAAAAACATTAAGTCAATTACCAAACACTGGTGGTTAGTTTCAGATGTTATCTAGGGATGTAGAATATAAATACAAGGTAAAAACATTTATTTATTTTTTAAAGTCAAGCATGCTATTGGGCTCCGGTTATTAACTGTCAAAAATAGATGAGGGGAATTTTCTTTTTTTACAAAGTGACAGTTATTTATAGTGTAGCTTTTGAGTCAATCATGTGGTCGTCATGTTTTATCTGAGGCGCATATTCTCTTAAAACATCTTTGAGCCATTAACCTTGAAAAACTGGCCACGTAGTTGGACAGAGTGCCGTCCAGGAAATGGGAAACGTCGTGCGTGGCAAAAAAAATCTGTCGGTCTTGCAGTCCTTCTCATGTGGATATTGAATGTCTCAGTGTTGCTTGTTTCATTAGAGCTGTTTGCATCTCTCTCAGGAATCTCGCACTTAAATTAAATCTCACTTTTAATTACATTCATTACATATTCACTAACCAGCATCTCTGTGTGTGTCTACAGGAGGACACGACAACTTCCGCAAGATGATCGATGAAGCCGAGCCACTGGGTTACCCCGTGGTGGTGAAGAACGCTCGTGGACATCGAGGTAAATGACAGATTCTAGAACAGCCGCTGTGCATAATTGGTCCTTTGGAGCTCTGAAAGAAACAGGACACATTAGACTAAAGATCTGGGTGCTGACAAACCTTCAGGAGCACAAACGCCTCAAAGTTATACAGCATGCTGGATCTCTCCAAATAAGCTTAGAAACATCATCTCTTCTACCTTAAAAACAAAGGTTGTCTTTATTTCTCTCTCCAAGTGCACATAAGGCGTCTTTGTCCTGCACTGTTTTTTCAAGCACATTTGAAGAGTATGTGTGTGTGCTGAAAGCATAATTTTCTCTTCAACTGCTTTTGTTTTAATGGTAGTTGCTGATCTTACAGAATTACGCTCTCACGGTCAGAATAGAACTCGCTTTGATGCCAAGACCAGCAGCCACACCTGACGAATATTATTAAACTATGTCATTACCTTATGATGTATTTTGTTTATATTTTTGCGGCAAAAAATTCTCCCAGATCACCCCAACCAATCTATGCACGTGTTCTCAGAATGCAGCACTCGTCTACAGGTTCATGTATGCGTCAAATTGTTTCGTGGAGTTATTGTGAAATGGAGTATTGCGTCTTATTGGAGGTTTTGTCAGAAATTGAAAACTTGTGAAAATTGCAAAGTTAAATACAAATGGTATTTGTTCAATTACCATTTCATTAATTTATTCATTTTTACAGTTCCCCCTTTTTTTTTTTTTTTTTTTAAGAAGTAATTTAAAAATATTTTTACTATTTAAAGTAACTGTTCTATTTGAATATATGTTAAAATGTAATTTATTCCTGTGATTTAAAACTAAATTTTCAGCATTATTACTCCAGACTCTAGTGTCACATGAAATTCTAATATGCTGATTTGCTATTCAGGAAACATTTTTTTTTTTTGTTATTTAAAAAAAATTCAGGATTCGTTGATGAATTGAAAGCATTTATCTGAAATAAAAAGCTTTTGTAACATTTTACACTGTACTGTTTGGGAAATAAATTTATAGAAATGAATACTTTTATTTAGCAAGGATGCTTAAATTCATCAAAAGTGATGATAAAGACATTTATAATGTTACAGACGATTCCTATTTCAGATAAATGCTGTTCTTCGGAGCTTTTATTCATCAAAGAAACCTGAAAAATTCTATTCCGCTGTTTTCAACATGTTTTTTGAACCGCAAATCAGAAAATTAGAATTTCTGAAGGATCATGTGACTGGAGTAATGATGCTAAAAAAAATCAGCTTTAAAATCACAGGAATAAATTACATTTTAAAATGCATTCAAATAGAAAAGTTATTTAAACAGTGAATATATTTCAAAATTTTACTGTATTTGCTGTACTTGATCAAATAAATGCAGACTTTAAGAAAAAAAAAAAACATCTTACTAAACAAATCTTACTGTTCAAAAAAAAATTGACTGGTAGTGTCCTCAATTCTGAAAACACTGATAGTCTAGAAATCACTTTTTTCCAGCCTCTCTTATGTAGTGAGCATAAACTAGGAAAGTCATGGAAATGATTGGTTAAAGGTGTGGGAACACTGGTTATGTAAAGCAGGACTCGTGCGTACATACTTCAGTCAAACCTTTGTTAAAAAGGGTATCAGGTCCATGAATTACAGATGAAAATAAAACATTGCTCACAATGTTGACCTTTGTCAGGCTGTGACTTGTTTTAAAAGGTTTCCACTGACCCATGGGGATTTGGGTGGGGTGGCGGCAGCCTGATGATTGAACATCTGGAGAGTTCACAGCCCTGCCGTATCACCTTTGTACCCTTGAGCGAGACGCTTAACTCCTGTTGCTCTAGGGGGCCTCTCCCTGCAATTAGTGTCTTGTGCATCTCCTATGTGTTTGACAATTACGCAATTCTCTTCTCTTCCCCACCTTCCCTTTCTGCTTTTGTTAATTGAAAACAAGTAAAGCATTCTGCATGTGTCCAAATACATGCTGGGTGTGTACAGTGTAAAATGATTTGTTATTGCGTGAAAGGGATGAGTTTGACACCAATTCACGTTCTTGTCATCACACTTCATGCATTTAACCCTGGTAACCTTGTTACAAGTTGCTCCTGTTCTGTTTGGTTGTTAGGCAGAGAAATCAATCATTCATTGTGCCTTTGGCAATGACACTTCAAAACGTAAATATTGCTCAACTTCCTGAAGTAGCAGAAGACGCATTTTGCTTTAGCTAGTTCCTAAAATTAATTCTGAGAATTGTAGAGCAAGTCAATGTACTTTAGTTTTCCTGGTAAAACCTCACAAGTGAGCACTTGATCATTGTGTCACATTTTGATCTGTACAGGTAAAGCGGTGTTCTTGGCCCGGGATAAGCATCACCTGTCGGACCTGTGTCATCTGATTCGCCATGACGCCCCATACCTGTTTCAGGAGTATGTGAAGGAGAGCCATGGACGGGATGTGCGAGTGGTTCTGGTCGGGGGGAGAGTGATCGGATCTATGCTGCGTTGCTCTACCGACGGACGCATGCAAAGTAACTGCTCACTGGGTACGCAATCTAACTCCATTATTTTCTTACTATTTATAGTGTATGTGTTTTTTTTTTTTTTTTTTTTTTTTTTTTTTTTTTTTTACATTTTGAAGTTGGCTTTTTTAATATAATTTAGTTTTTATAAATTCATATGCATTCCTATATGGCTTTATTTCTTATTTTTTTTAGTTTTTAAACAAATATTCGACTTGTAAAATGTCATTATATAATATGTAGAATCTTTTTTTTATAGATTCCTTAGGATAGGATTTCTAGGACATAATTTATTATTACTAATAAATGCTATTGATGCTGGGAAGTGAGAAATTAATTATTATTATTACCACCATCAATGCAAATGGTAAGTTTATTTATACACACTTATAGCGTATGTTTTTATTTTTTTAGGTTTAGGAAGTTTTTTTAGACTTTTTATATATTTTAATTTCGATTACAGTTAAAATATGTGGCTTGAGGTGATGTAAAATATTATGTATATTTTTAATTAATTATTTTTTTTAGATTATTATTATACTATTGATGTTAGGAAGGGGAAATGTTGTTACTACTACTACTACCAATGCAAATTGTCTTAAATATTTTAGTACCATTTATATACTATTATGGTGGTGGTGTTTTTTTTCTCCACATTTTAAAATGGCCTTTTTAAAAAATATATTTAATATTTAATGTAATTTTTATTGTATAAAAAAAATAGTTCAGTCTTAGTAATTGAAATTCAGCTTTTCATGTAATATTTTAGCTTTATTGCAGTTACCAATTTTTAGTTTAAGATGAAAACAACACTTAGCCTCCCTTCTCATAATTTCATCTCTTTTCTAGGTGGTGTGGGAATGATGTGCCCCCTCAGTGAGCAGGGCAAGCAGCTGGCCGTGCAGGTGTGCAACATTTTAGGAATGGACGTCTGTGGAATTGACCTGCTGCAGCTAAATGACGGTTCCTTCGTGGTGTGCGAAGCCAACGCCAACGTGGGCTTCATCGCGTTCGACCAGGCCTGCGGGATGGACGTGGCAGGCATCGTGGCCGACTACGCCCTCTCCCTCCTGCCGAGCCGCCTCAGCAGGAAGATGTCGCTGCTCTCTGTGGTCTCCAGCACCAGCGAAACCAGCAGCGAGCCCGAGGTCTGTATCCCGACCGAGGTGATCACAGAGGTGTGTATTCCCAATGAGATCTGCCCACCCGGCGCTACTACCTGTGCCATCCCCGACGGCGTCTCCACCATGAGCACAAGCTCTACCTCCAGCGAGAGCGAGGCCGATCTAACCGAAACGGGCCCTGCTCCCGTCAATGCAGATCCCGCCTACAATATCAACTCGCTTCTCGCAAGTGAGATAAAACTGTTGACTGAGTGAGCTGGAATTACAGCCACAAGCACACTTACATACACACATGCAGATACACAAACATACTGAAGTGGACATTATACATACAGATGCACATGTGTAATCATACTAACCCTCCCTGTAAACCCCCGTCTGAGGCTGCTCCCCTGATGTTTCTTCTCCATTGACAGACTATAGAGTTATACAAGTGTACAGCGCAGTTGGAAGTGCACTACATAGTGTACACTCCAGCCTGGCTGTAGTGCACCAGCTTAATATGCGTTTGCCACTGTAATTTGAGGGTGCATGCACTGTAGAGTGGTTTTACCGGGACGCGATTCCCAAATGTAACCTTTCAGCTCCCATCAACTGGATTCTGATGTACATACTGTGGGTTAGGGTACACATACTGACATACACTTAAGGACATATTAAAGTCTGTATTATAGAGAGAGAATGAATGCATTTTGTCTGTTACAAACCTTGTGGTAATGCCTGGCTGAAGGTATAATGCATTGCATGCGTGGGGAGAGAATGAGAAGCTGAACGGACCCAAATTTCAGCTGCCCACCAGGATACAAAGGCACATACCTCCCTGCCCTCAAAAAGCCCACACAGACAGACACGTAGAGGGACAGCAAGAACAAAAACTGGAAAGCTGTGAATATTCTCATCCATCCCGACTCTTTTAAAAGCATGAATGAGTATGAGTTATTTTAGTCTGTTGCAGTGGCTGCCTGTAGTAAATGAATTACTGCTGATCGGACAAGCGTAAAGGTTTCATTTGCTTTGCCTGTCAGTAAAATTGAATGACTGATGTGGGACCCGTTTTGAATTACCTTCCTTAATGTGTACGTGAGGATTCGGCCCATAGGAACTTAATTCTCACAGGCATCTTCTGTGAATGAGGCGGCCATTTTAGATATCCACCATTTTGAACTGGTTAAAGCACTCGGTTTATGGATCAATAGTATGGATGACTAGCATATACTTTGAAACTGAGCTTCTTTTTCCAACGTCTACTATTCAAATCTGCTAATGACCACATGCCAATCTGCATGTCTGCCACCCCGACGTCTATTAGAGGCTGAACAGTGAGTTGCATAGAAATAGAGCAAGTAGACTTTTAAATACTAATGTTTTTACCACAAGGGCTGAACGTTTTGCCAACACTAAGCGCTGACGATGAATAAGCTATTTGTCTTCAACGATTTGTTTGTACCAAAATACTGCAACAATAAAACTGAAGTGTCAACTCAGATGGGTGCTACAACTGATCTTAATTCAGCCCGGTGGTCTAAAAGCCGATTACCTGAAAGAAAACCAGGAACTGTATTGATTTGAGCTAAATTTACATTTGTTTGTATCTGTACACCACGTTTTTCTCACAAGTCTAGTTTTTCAGTTTAAACTTAAGCAACTCAATAAACATCCCTGTTCTTTTTTATATATATCTCAAATCGAAAATTCTTAATTTCAGCACATAATGAAATTCACATTGAGTCTTAACTCTTAACTGATTGCCTAAGCAGCCCTAAAGTGGACCAAGCTCACAATCCAAACCAGCTCAGAATGGTTTACAATTTTAGACGTCATAGAGTTTAGATCAATTACATGTGAGTTCGGATTTAAATGAAATAGTTTACATTAAGATGCAATATAGATTTGAAATTTCGAGTCGACTCAGGGAAGCAGCCTTGATCAAATTCCTCTCCTCGGAAACACATTCATGCTAGACAGTCCTGCCTATGTGTACCAATAAACAAAAGGACAAAGCGTTATAAAATATTAAGGAATAGATGCCGTGAGACCTGATGGTTACATGCACTCTTTTCTTGTTTGTTTTATAATATTGTTAGTGTTCTGTTGTCTTTTGTTTTCCTAATTTATGATTTTTCTTTTCTGAGAAAAAGGAAAAACTTGTTTCTATGCGATAATCTTGCTTGGGAAAGATTGAAGAGTTTTAGTGTGAGTTTAACTGAAGAGCCGTTGACCACCTGAGACGCGCACACACTCTTCTCACCACCCCCTCTCAAGCGTTGTGATTTGTCTTGTGTGTGTGTGTGATGTGTTCGATCATTCCATGCAACCAGAGACTTGCACCATCCACCTCTTCCCACGCAAGAACAAGTGTCCCTGTAAACTCTGACACTTTTCGGTGTTTGCGATAACGCACCATATGGTTGTCGAACTCTAACAAGCTCTGCCTCCACTTTGTAGGACACAACAGGATGTTTCTTCTCCCCTTATGTTAAGTATCAAACCTGTGTGACTCCAAATCTTAATACTTGATAAAATGCAAATTCAGAATGGAGAGGTCAAACTTCCATGACAGCTAAAATAAATTTGTCTATATGAAGTAGTGCTCAATCTGATTGATAAGGTACCACTATACCCCTCTGACTTGTTCGAGTTGGCAATTAACGTAGCGTCAAATAACTAAAAATGAAAAAGAAAAAAAAAAACAACAGTTGCTGCTAATGAACACTTAGCTCTGGTATGGAAAAGGGAAATGTTTTGAGACCCCACGTGTTCATTTCATTGCCTCCTCTTTTTTTAGTGGGAACCTAAATGCCAAAAACCAAGCAATGTTGTATCATTTAAAACAAGAAATTACTAGTGATAGAACGCTAACATTGATGTTATGTGTTATTACGTAATAATACCAATAAAGACATTTTAAAAATGTCCAGAACGTGAAACTGTGTCAGCTTGGTCTATTCATCTCACATCACAGTTGACAGGCCTTTTTTCACTGATCTACCACAAGATTTTTGCTAAAGGTGTGGTCATATATACTAGGGGTGGCGAACGTCGGTCCTGGTGAGCCGCAGCCCTGCAAAGTTTAGCTTTCAACCCTAATCAAACACACCTGAACAAGCTAATCAAGGTCTGAAGGTTTACTAGAAAGCTACAGCCAGGTGAGTTTTAATTAAGGGTTGGAGCTAAACTCCAGGACTGGAGTTCGCCACCCCTGATATATACTGTTGTTTGGTGATTTTCAAGGCCAAAATCCAGTTTGGGAATTTTGTGTGAGGGTGAAAGTTTAACTTGTGCAGATTTCGCAACGGATTTCACTGTGTTGACCAATAGAAAACTGCCTGGTATTAAAGTAACTTGAGTGTAAGCTGTGCTTCATTTATCACTATTGAACTAAACAATGGATCTTTTTTTTTTGCCTGCAAAATTTTGCAAATGTGACTGCGCCGTAATTATACATCAATATCTTAAAGGGAACCTTGGATGTTAAAGGAACAAAAACTACACATAATTTACTCACCACTTAGCCATCCAAGATGTTCATGTCTTTCTTTCTTCAGAGAAATTATGTTTCTTGACGAAAACATTTCAGGAATTATCTCCATAATAGTGGACTTCAATGGTGCCCCAAGTTTGAACTTCCAAAATGCAGCTTCAAAAGGCTCTAAACAATCCCAGCCGAGAAAGAAGGGTCTTATCTAGCGAAACGATTGGTCATTTTCGAAACAAATTGACAATTTATATACTTTTAAATGATCGTCTTGTCTCGTCTCTGCGTTGTGTAACCCAGGTCAATACAGTTAGGGTGTGTCGAAAAACTGCCACCTTTTTTTTTTTGTAAAGGGCATTTGATCATCTTTGCATGTTCACTTTGTAAACACTGGGTCAGATTTTGAAGTTGGGTAAGAAAATGAGATGGGAGTTTTTTGACATACCCTGTCTTAAACTGGAAAAAACAGAGTTCACCTAGACATAGACAAGTGTTTGAGGTTAGAAAGTACAGAAATAGTGAATTTGTTTAGAAAATGACAGATAGTTTCGCTAGATAAGACACTTCTTCCTCGCTGGGATCGTTTAGAGCCCTTTGAAGCTGCATTTAAACTGCCTTTTGGAAGCTCAAACTCGGGGGCACCGTTAAAGTCCATTAAATAGAAATGTATTTCTCAAGAAACATAATTTCTTATCGACTGAAGAAAGAAAGACATTAAATGACAAGAGGGTGAGTAAATTATCTGTAAATTTTTGTTCTAAAAGTGAATTCGGGGGCACCTTTGAGACTTCTATGGTTTAATATAACGTAAATGATGTCTCTTACTAAAATATGTAGTAGAAAACCTATGAAAGATTTGTTATTAAAAAAATCCACATCGGTTTATACATATTTTGTACTTTGGGGGACGTCATTATTTCGATGATGTGAAATGGTTGCATTCTGTGAGCTACTGGCCTACCTTTTGCTATTTTTACTGCAACACAACTGCCACATTGTGTAGCTTTTGGTTGTAATTTTCAGTCGAAGGGCAACAAGAGAAGTAATGTAAGGTCACTGCTTTCCTAGTGATAAGAAGAGGAGAAAAGAATGGAAAGATGTATGTGGATGAATAAAACTTCCTAAAGAGCCGCGTCTTTGTTCTCTCCACATTAGCCCTGATGCCTTTGAGGCTTTCAGTAGATCATAGCTACTAAAAAAGCTTACAAATGATAGGTGCCATCCTGGCAGGATGTAAACATGCAGACGCTTGTCATGACGCTACAGCCACTGAAGTTTCTCAGCGTGGGTTTCACTTGATATCTGGGTGCGTTCAAGCAGCTGTAGTGACAACAATATAGGTGTGTTCGCTTGAAGCGGCACTGCACAGTCTGATTGGTGTTTGAGTCGAACACACCTACTGTGTTCTTTTGTAGTTAGATGTAAAAGTGAACATAAGAGTCTTAATTTTCTCCTGACATGAGAGCCACTGAGGACCCAGTGGATTAGTTTTGTTTTTGATGGTACCAACTACACAAAAAAAAAAACAAAAAAAAAACAGAAGAGAGATGCGGGGTGAGCAGTAGCTTATTATCATTTAAAGAGGCATGCATGGAAATGGGTTGCTCTTACTAAGAGCTGTTTTTGACAAGGTAAAAATTGTGTTATTTTAAATGACCATTGAGGAAAGTATGTTGCAGACATTTCAGACCCTAAAGAATCATACCAACTTGTGGAAAATGGGTATCCGATGTTCCCATCAATTGAATGAATGAATGAATATGAACACTGCACAGTGTAAAGACACTGTTTGATTGTTGTGCTGTATATTGTGGTCCATTTTGTTTTTTGCAGTGTGTAGTTTAGTGGTCAGTCTCATTCCAAGTGTTTTTCAGCATGTTGTAGTAGATTATGGATTGATTCTCCGAGTTTGTTTTGCTCACTTAACCCTTGGATCAACATCTCAGCCTTCTTCCCATACTCCAATGCCTATATATACAAACACAAAAACATAAAAGGAATATATACCAAAAACAAAAAAGGAAATCTAGTTTCCAAACAATATCACCTATTTATTATGCTGTTTAATTTAGGGAGTACAGTGTAGTTTGATGAATAATGGGATGTTAACAGCAGCTGAGGAGCTGTGAAGAGATAAATCAGGGAGTTCTGTTGTAGTTTGATATGAGAGCTGGGAGGTTGAACAAGTTTGCGATAAGAACTGGGGATTTAAGCTGTGGTCTGAGATGTAGTAGGAATCCTAAAGGAGAATCCCATTACAACCAGAATAGCAGTGGAGCAGTCTGACTGTCAATTTCCATCATGGCTTTAGCCTTTAGTGTTAATCTGCACTTATACATGTTCACAGCACAACATCCAAGTCGAAAGCACTTTCAGTTTAATTAGACATTTGGTTACGGTTTGGTTTTTGATTTGTTTACGCAGGGCGCTGGTGAGGAGGTGAGTATTAAATTCCGGAACTTATCATATGATGTTTCCAAATGGAATATTTCATTAGTCAATCTTTTTTGTTTACCTTAGAGTAGTTGTTGCATAGCAACCACAGCATAGCCAGGGAATGAGCCAACATGGCTGACTGGTCAGGGCGAGGTTTCACACACTGTTCCTCAAACTCTAAGATACATCTCAACATCTGATCGGCCTCCGCACACTGGGCCTCATCTAGACACAAAAGAGAGAAAGATCAATGTCAGCTATAATAGTCGCAGGTGAGTGCAGTTGTTTGATTCTGAGAAACCAGACCTATCTGTGAAAAAGGCTGCATGATGAATTCTGTTGAATAGTCTCTAGGAGATTTGTAGTGTTTTGAAACATATCCCTCTTATAGAGAGTTACTCCCATCTGACATTGTTTGCAGGCTGATAAATCAGGCAATATTTGACCACTTTGAGATTATCTGAATCGGCTGATAACCCTGCTAGCATGGTCCATTAGGAGAAGCATTAACAGTCCCTGGTGCCAGTTGAGAAATCTACCAGCATCATAGTCTGTGGATAATATGTGACCCTGGACCACAAAACTAGTCTTAAGTAGCAAAGATATATTTGTAGCAACAGCCAAAAATCATTATGATATTAAGTAAAGATCATGCTCCATGAAAATATTTTGTGAATTTTCTACCGTAAACTTTCTATACTGATTTTCTGAGTATTTTGATTATTTTGCACCCTCAGATTCCAGATTTTCAAATAGTTGTGTCAAACATTGTCCTATCCTAACAAACCGTACAGCAATGGAAAGCTTATTTATTCAGCTTCAGATGATGTATAAATTTTCATTTAAAAAAATGTACCCTTATGACTGGTTTTGTGGTCCAGGGTCACATATGTTTCCAAATAATTGTATTGCAATAAAATGTTTGATTAAAACTACTGTTCAGAAGCCTGGTCTGTGAGATTTTTAATAGAAATGAATACTTTCACTCTGCAAGGATGCATTTAACAGATAGAAAATGACAGTAAAGACATTTATAATGTAAAAAAACGTATCAGGATTTCCAGAAAAAAATAATTTGTTTCTTGAGTAGCAAATCAGCATATCAGAATGATTTCTGAAGAACCATGTTACACTGAAGGCTGGAAAAATGCCACCACAGAAATAAATTATTTTTAGAACATATTAAAATAGAAAATGCATTAGCTTATATCATTAGTTTTTGTTATTTTCTTAAAGTTCATGTATTACGAACAAACATAAATTTATAATGAACAATGATATTTTTATTGTATAAATATGCAGTACAGTGATTTAACATTAAATGTATTCATTTATAAACAAAACAAAAATTTTTTTTTTCCTTCAGTCGAAAAGAAATTCAATTTTTTGAGGAAAACATTCCAGGATTTTTTTTCCATATAGTGGACTTTAATAGGGATCAACGGGTCGAAGGTCCAAATTGAACTTCAAAGGGCTCTACATGATCCCAGCTGAGAAATAAGGGTCTTATCTAGTAAAATTATTGGTAATTTTCTAAAAAAAAAATTTAATTTATATACTTTATAACCACAAATGACCATCTTCCATTAGATCTGCATCCATGACTTCACGCATTACGTAGTCATGTAGGAAAAGTCATGGGTGACGTTGGCGGAAGTACCAACCCAGTGTTTACAAAGCAAATGTGCCAAGAATGTCAAACACCATTTACAAAAAAGGTAACGATTTTAAAGTTCGAAGAAGAGAAAATAGGATCGAGTTTTTTGCCTACCCTACCTTTTTGAACCGGAGTACAAAAATGAAGAACTAACCTCATGTGACCTTTAGTGCAAGGCAGCATTTGTGGTTAAAAAGTAAGGCCCCATTGACCACTGACATGATATGACTGTCTGTCTGCTCTACAGAGACAAAAAGGATAAAACTGTGGCTAGTCTGTGTCCCTGATTGATACCAGGTCATGCTTGTTGTTGTAGCTCTGTGCAGTCGCATCCACCAGGACATGCAGAGCAAGGCCGGCTGAGCTGTTTCCTGCTATAGAGAGTCATCTGGTCAGAACTTATAATATGATGTGGCTGGCCAGAGGGCGGAACCGGCGCCAGTCTACTGACCTCGGGTCAGTCAGTATGAGGCCAGAAAGCAGGAAGGATCAAGCGTACTGACCACTGACCAGCCAGCCACGTCACTAGAAGACTTAGCCAAAACACCACTGAGGTTAATAGGCTTAGAGAGAGAACTAGGGCAGGAACGCCGCATGTATCCACGGCTGTGTCATGTTTGATCTTAGTTATCAGTGGAACAAACTAGGTTTTGCTCTGGGACACAACCTCATGGCTCTAAAAATAACACTAACCTCATACAAACTATACGCAATACACAAACACAGTAATATACAGTCAGCTATAAAAACTTATAAAGAAATAAATCCACACCATGCAGATGTGGCATTTCATGACAATGCAACAATAAACAAAGTAAATGCATATGTCCAGATGTCAATTACATATTATTACATTAGATACAATACACATTAATTTATTCATATTAATTATGTGACAATAAAAATGCTTACTTTTAATTTAAAGAAGTTGTGTCTGCTCACCAAGCCTGCATTTATTTGATCCAAAGTACTAAATGTAAAATAATAAACAGCAAATTAGCATATTATAATGATTTCTGAAGCATCATGTTTCACTGAAGACTGGAGTAATGATGCTGAAAATGTAGCTTTGATCACAGGAATAAATTACATTTTAAAATATATTCAAATAGAAAACAGTTATTTTAAATAGTAAAAATATTTTTTGAAAATTTTACTGTTTAATTGTACTTTGGATCAAATAAATGCAGGCTTAGTGAGCAGAAGAGACTTCTTTTAAAAACATTGAAAATCTTACTGTTCACCTTTTGACTGGTAGTGTATACATACACAACCCATATTTGAAATTAGTGAGTTGTCAGATTTCCGAAAAGGACAAATCATGGGAGCTTGTTTAACAGGAGCGTCTATAACTTTAACGGCCCAGTTGTTTGGTGTTTTAGGAACAACATTCTTTATGATTATGACTGCTTACACAAAGCATGACAAGACTTCATTAGAGAAGAAGAACAGTAAGCAGAAACAGAAAGTGAATGATAAAACACTAAGACTGTGTCCAAACAACATAGAACTACTTCTGCAACTGACAGCAAACCTCAAGACATTGTTTCCACAAACACCGACCACAGAGAACTTCACAAAGCCAGCATTCATGAAAAAGCTGCAACTGCTAAAACTTTAATCACGAACACTAATGCTAAAATGCGAAAAATATGCTCTTATGATCAACCTGGATAACTGGAGCACCCGGATGTATTTCCACATCTGCAAAACAACCTAGCCAGCTTAATCACGTGACCTGAATATTATTAAAACACTGTGACAGTATTGGAGAGAAGAGTGAGAAGCTGATTCCTTACAAGACTCCATTTATTAAATTGTATTGCAATTTCACTAAACTTAAAATAATCCTTCTTTTCTATTTGAATATATTCAAAATCAAATATTTTTTTTTTTACTGTATACAGTTTACTGTTTGGTGCTAAAAAAATACATTTCTTATATTTTTCTTTCTTATATACTCTTATAGAGTTCTTTGATGAATAGAACATTTCAAAAACAGCATTTATATGATATAAATCTTTTGTAATATGTGACCCTGGACCACAAAACCTTAGCCGCTTTTCCACTATCGGGCCGAACCGTTCTCAATGCTTAGCCGTTCTGTTCCGTGCCGATCCGGGCCAGTCAGCACAGATACGGTTTGATTTTCCACTGTGGTGCAGATAACGGAACTCTTTGGAATGTAAATACAAATGCGTCAAATCGTTGCCTTGGGAACGCAAGAGTAGACAGCCCCGCTTCTACTGTTATTGTCCTTTTGGACGCGATATGTATGTTTGAGTTTTTTATTTTTTCCCGGCACTGTTTTGAACTTTTCTTAATGCCCTTCTCTGCAAGACACTGCGCTATAATTTTAAAAACTTTTCGTTTCTCTTTGCACCAAAGTGTCTCAGCCATTTATATTTATATTTACCGTATCTGCTTACTGCGCATCCGCTTAGCCATAGAGAAACTGGTAGCCAGGCAACAGTGTGGCGACGTCATGCACACGCATTTTACCAGCCCGGTTCAGCACGGTTGTCTAACCGTGCCGAGAACGGTTTGTAATCGTTCCGTGCCGTACCAGGCTCAGGTGGAAACACAACTGGAACTGTACCCGACCGTTCTAAGAACGGTTCGGCCCGATAGTGGAAAAGCGGCTCTTAGGCCCTGTTTCCACTAGTGCATTTTCATTTTAAAATGAAAATGTTCCTCATCTACACTGGTGTTTTCACTGCATTTCAGAAACGATATCCGTCTACACTACACAACCGAAAATGCATGTCACATGACCATTCCGGCTGCATAATTTTCAGAAGTTTCCATTTTGGTCAGTTTACAAAGAAACACGTTTTATGACCGAAAGCACACTAGTGTAAATGTAGCCTGAAACGCAACCCCAGAGTTTTCAAAGTCTCAGTTTTTTAGGGTCGAAAATGCCAGAGTAGCGTAAACGACAGGCGTAACTATAGCAAAAGTTATGTGTTTTAAAACAAAAGGTCATTAGTATAAACATAGGCTTAATCTAAAAACAGCTTATATTGAAGCCAATCTGTCAAAAGACTGGCACCACCTCCAAAAGATGATCAACGCCTGCTTCTACGTCAATGCCTGTTTAGCTCCGCCCACCAATTCACACATGTAGTGTAATAACGAGAGAGACAAACGCAGGTCTACGAAGAAACCAAACAATAAAAGACTGTGCAGTGCCAAGTTGTCTTTGCATTGCTTTCCTTCTGATCCTAAAATTACGAAAGAGTGGATTAACTTTATTTTTAATGAAGTTCCAGAAAATGTTCGTAAGAACTTGGTCCTTTGTTCATTTCATTTTGTTCACAAACAAGGCACAATTTGACATGGGTCATTTAGAAAGATCGAAACTAAAAGACGATACTGTGCCGACTATATTGGCACTGTTTTTAGTACATGGTCACTAATGCTTTGTCTGTTATTACAGATCATTTAATATGTACTTTGTATTTATGCGTTTTTAACCTAAATCACAGCAGCGTCTATGAAGGATGTAGGCTGTCAAACATACACAACTGTTAGCCAATCATAGCAGTGGGCGTTGACTTCCGAGTCTACAAGTCCTATTCAAACAGAGTGTTCTGATGAGGGGGGTCAAAACAGGACAGAAAATAGTCTGTTACTTTTTATTTAAAAATCTTGATAACATTATAATTTGACTAACCTCAGAGAACAAAATAAAACAGTTCATGACCCCTTTAATATTTCAATAAATAGGCTGAATAATAGATTGTATGTATATTGTTTCCGGATGTGTCTTTGAGTATGTTTACTGTCTTTGTGCCACTTACCAAAACACTCCTTTGGTTGAGTGCCGCTCTGACTGATACCATCCGTCAGCTTACACAAGTGAGTGTGCCATGAATTTGCCACCTGTACGCACACGCACACAATGTGATGAGAGACATTTCACAGAGACAGATGTTTCAATGTGTGCTGTTGGTGGGTGTGCCTACCTCTGTGTAAAGCGAATGGGCAACGTCAGGCTTGTTTTGCTTCAGAAACACATCAGCCATTAGGAAATATCCTCCAGACGTCACAGTACTAGCCAAACCAAACATTTCACTGGCATAGTACACCTATAAAAAATTAATGTACAGTTAAATCGCACATAAATAGATGATTAAAAAACGGACATGAAATAGTTAACATTATTAATGCCAGTACACCACAACTGACCAATCAGAATGATTTCAAAGAGCCTATATATATATATATGTGTATAACATTACCTCACTAACATGCATCAGCAATAAGTCATAACAGTTAATTATGTACATGCAATCCAATGAGTGTTCCACACATATTAGGACTTACGTCATTGGCAAAGTGAGTAAGAGCAGATGTGTATTTTCCCGTGGCAGTGTGCAGACGGCCCAGGGTTCTGTGTAGCTGATGAAGGACAGTGTTACTGCAGCCTGGTGTTTTCATTACTGTCCACTCGGCCTTAGACAGATACTCATGTGCCAGGGAGAAAGAACCTAAACCTAAACACACACAAACAACAGACATTATGAACAAAGGGGGCCTGATGCCTCTTGAGTTTAAGTGAACCTGGCAATTAGAAGGTCTGTCTACTCAATACAACCATCTTTGATGTTTCTGTTGGAATAGACATCCAATGTTTTAGATTCATGCCGGTTTCGCTCATCTGTCACACAGTTAAAAAGCAGCTACTGTGAATTCTCAGAATTACAAAGCATCCCATCTATCTATATAGACAGAAGCATAATTATTAGGGGTGTGTCTCAATCCGCTCCCTAGTTCAACAGTGCACTGCCCTTTCCTAGGGCGCTCTCATCATCAAAATTTCATGTTCACTCCCAAGAAATTTACTAAATCCACCATAAAATCCAGAGAGGTGAATCTGGGGGGGGTGAAAGCCTTTTGAATTCGAAGATCAGAGTAAATTTAACTTATTTTGTCTTCTGGGAAACAAGTAACTATCTTCTGTAGCCTCTGAAGGGCAGTACTAAATGAAAAAATATGATATTTAGGCAAAATAAGAAAAATGTACACATCTCCATTCTGTTCAAAAGTTTTCACCCCTGGATCTTAATGCATTGTTTTTCCTTCTGAACCATCAGTGAGAGTTGAACCTTCTGTAATAGTTGCTTATGTGTCCCTCAGTTGTCCTTGTGTGAAAAGATGGATCTTTGTTGGAAAGGGTTCAAATACACAAAAATGCTGAAAAACCAAAGAATTTGTGGGACCTGAAGGATTTTTCAGAAGAACAACTGATAGTTTAACTGTTCAGGACAAACAAAGGATTCATGAACAACTATCACTAAATAAAAAAACACAGCTGTGGATCATTCAGGTAACAACACAGTATTAATGATCAAGGGTATGCAAACTTTGGAACGGGGTCATTTTTATAAATTCAACTATTATTTTTTCCTGTGGACTATATGTAAACATCTTTTATGTGAAATATCTTATTTGGATAAGTACTAAATGAACAATAACATGCATTTTGTATGACCCCGCTTATTTTGGTAAAATAATTATCATTTTGCAGATTCTGAAAAAGTGATGTAAACATTTAACCTGAACTGTATGTAAGTGAGGATAACAAAATAAAGTAAAAATAAAGTAAACTGTGACATATTATACCCAAAAATTCTTCATACAGTGGACTACCAGTAAAATTGATAAAAATATGAGACCAAAAATTTGATTTGACACTTTGACCTGACAATGTTTTGCTACATATCTTTCTATCAACGTTATCTGACATTATCAAGATGAATTTGTTCTGACACAGTTTAACTCTTGAGCTCTTGTCATATTTTATCACTATTTTCTGAACTATACAGAATAAATTGTGATAATGTGAGAAATGTTAAAGATGTCTGAATAAATTTTGGTTCTGTAGATGCACTATAGGCGTTATGCAGTGAGGTTATTTAATACCAGATGCATTTTAATGCAGTTTCTTCTGACAAAAATGGAGATGGAACTCATGACGAAAGACGAAGAGCTTTAAATGCAAGAGTTTTTCATTCAGACAGTACACATCTGCATGACTAGTCTGCCACATCCTGAATTACATAACAAGTGTCTCTCCTCTCAGTTCATGTCCAAGCGCCGCCCTTGAGCCCACCAATAGACCGTCCCACAGGAAGTAAACAGGGCTCTCTGCCAGCCTCAGATTTTAGCAAACGTTTGTTTCCATTTGCTCCTGAAGTGGAAGTTATTGGCTCTCAGCCTCCAGAGAGGTTCAAACCGCGAAGTCTACCAGTGGCTTTCTATCTAATGGACCTTAGAGAAATTTAAAATTAGTACAGCACATGTGCAGATGTCTTTCTATGCATGTCTCACCTATATTAGCCTGTGCGAGCAGTAGATAAGCTGGTACCAGTTCAACAGCACAGGATCCGTACACCCGCATGGCGCAGCGCAGGAACAGGAGAGCTGCCGGTAACGCAACCTGGAAACTCTTCTTGGACACCCACCTCTGTGCTTCTAAATGAGCAATCTCTACTAGATGTTTCTAAAAGATGCAAAACACAGTCTAATTAGATATCTGCCCTGTTGGCATTCCATTTGCCCCGATTTATGTGCTGAAGTGCATACAAACCTGTTTCTTCAGTGTTTCTTTGTGGTGGTGGTCTCGGTCGGATTGCAGTGTGCCGAATGCTGCAGGTGTGTGGATAGATACCAGCAACGGACAGACTTTTTCATGAATACTGGTCCAGTCGGTCTGCTGGTGGTCAGAGTTGCTACAAACACACACACAAACAATTTTAGACAGACTTTTACTGTTTCTATATACAGCTAGATCTAAATACCAAACTCAAATATAAAACTTAACACATTTTTTTCAATTAAAATTTGTTTACTTTTTAAAACACTGTTTTCACAAACTTGGACGTTTCCAAAAGGGGGTTTTGACAGATATGGCTCATTTCTAAGTACACGTTGTACACACATGTTGGTATATGTAACCCTGGACCACAAAACCAGTCATAAGTAGCACGGGTATATTTGTAGCAATAGCCAACAATACATTGTATGGGTCAAAATTAAAAAAAAATCTTTTATGTAAAAAAATCATTAGGATATTAAGTAAAGATCATGTTCCATGAAGATATTTTGTACATTTCCTACCATAAATATATCAAAACTTACTTTTTAATTAGTAGTATACACTGCTAAGAACTTTAAAAAAAAGTGATTTTCTTGCACCCTTAGATTCCAGATTCTCTGCCAAATATGGTCATATCCTAACAAACCATAAATCAATGGAAAGCTTATTTATTCAGCTTATATCAATTTCTTTTTTTAAGTTGACCCTTATGACACATATGTGGTTTACAGGGACCTTGCATGGATGTGTGTGTGTATATATATATAATTTTATATATATACATTTTTTTGCACAAAATATTTTCTATCCCCCTACCTACCTATCCTCATACAAAACTTTTCGCATTTAAAAAACAAATTAAAAATAAAACACCATTTAGTATGTTTTAAGCCATTTGGTTTATGAGGACACAGGAAGTACCCTCATAAACCATGTTCACATTGTAATATCTGTCATTATGCACATTTGTGTCCTCATAAACCATATAAACCTGTACTCTCTCTCTCTCACTCAAAAACACACACACACACACACACACACACACACACACACACACACACACACAAGCGTGTTTCAGCTTGTTACACAATCTCCTTTTGTGAAACAGACACATAATAAAGCAAGCCACACAGGTTCGAAACAACCCGGCTGAGTAAATAAAGACAGCATTTTCATATTTCATTTATCTATCGCTTTAAGAGCTGCCCATCAAAGAACATTCTGTTTCTGTCCAAGTTATAAGATATAGATATTTGCATATTGCCACTGTCAGACCGTCGACGGTTGTGAGGATTGTGGCGTCTTTAAAAACAGCAAGTGAAAAACTCCACGCATGCACACAAAAACACATACATTTTCCAGCCATATTTCTTTCTCTTTTTTCCTGGTTGGTTTTAAGCACGCATGGCTGGCTATTCTCTTCCCTCTGCACATAATTTCTCCTCCAGCTGTTTGAACTCGTTCAACCTTTCCATCTCTGCAGTAACGCGGCCAAGAAGAATGTGAACACGACATGTGTGTCTATAGTGCCACCTGCTGTCTGCACGCGCAATTACACGATGGAACATTACGTACTAGTTTTTTTTTTTTTTGTGAAGGTCGGAACACAAGGCTCGGTTGGTTAATGTAAAAACAAAAACACATAACGTTAACTGAATAACCCGAAGGCTCCACACTCACCAGTAAAATGTGACCAGGCATTCTGTGCACTTAAGTTTAGCAGGTTTCTGGCAAAGTTCGCACAGCTTCTTCACTCCTTTAGGATTTGCTAGCGGGTTAATAGTGGAAGACATCCTAAATAAATTTACTCGCAGCTGTTTCCGCCTTCAAAATATGCTTAAATTAATACAAAAACGTTTGTTTTCCTTTCTGGCTTCAAACGGTTTCAACAGTTTTCCAGCTCACGCAATAATTCTTCCTTTCTGTCCTTTCTGAGTTAGTGTTTTTCAAAATGGTTCCCATGGAGACGACCTCGGGGCAGCTGACTAGGATTTGTCGTTCCCTGCGATTTTTGTTTTATAGATTATTGTTTTTAAAGGCACGATTTATAGTTTTGTATTCTACAATAGCGTTATTATTGTATTTGAATAGATATTTTACATACTTATATCGTTAAAACTCTTCATTTGCAAAAGTCTCGAAATACAGGTTAAACGGGATCAGCAAGTTTATAGCCACCTGGTGGTGAAGTTACAGTATCTATTTCTGTGATAATATAACTTCACTTAAAGATAAATGATAAATCTAACTGTATTAGCTGTAATTTTCCCTCTTGACCACTACATTTGAGTGAGTTTTCACAAGGGTTATTTTTCAGTTTTCAGTCAAACGTCCAATTCAAAAAGTAAAAATGTAAAGCAGTGATTTTGCTATGCTCATCATAGTTCCACTTATTAATCAAAAACACAGAAAAAGTAATATCATGAAATATTATTACAATTTAAAATGTTTTCTATTTTAATATACAAAAAAAGTAAGTTACTTTTGTGATTACTCCATCAGCCATTAGGCTACTCCAGTCTCCATGATCCTTCAGAAATCATTCTAATATGCTGATTTATTATCAATGTTGGAAACAGTTGTGCTGTTTAATTTTTTTTTTTAACCTGTGATGCTTTTTTTTTTAGGATTCTTTAATGAATAAAAAGTTAAAAAGAACAGCATTTATTCAATATATATTTTTTTACAATACATTTCTAACAAGATTTTACTACTTTTTTTTTTTATCAACTTATCAATTTAACACATCCTTCCTAAACAAAAGTATTAATATCTTACAAACAAGGAAAAAATAAAAAATACTGACCCCAAACTTCGATTGGTAGGGTATATTGTTAGAAAAGATTTCTATTTTAAATAAATGCTGTTATTTTTAACATTTTATTCATTAAAGAATCCTGGAAAAAAATATTACAGGCTCAGCAGCACAACTGATAATAAATCATCATTTGACACTGAAGACGGGAGTAATGAAGCTGAAAATTCAGCTTTGCATCACAGGAATAAATTCCATTTTAAAGTATATTAAAATAGAAAACCGCTATTTTAAATTGCAATAATTTTTCACAATGTTACTTTTTTCAGTATTTTTAATCAGATATATGAAAAATATATGACTTTAGTGAATATTTATACATTTATATCAGAGTAGGTTTTATAGTAAAAAAGTAATATCTAGTCTCTCAGCCTCATAACCTACCGGTGCATAGCATACAGCTTATGAATTAATATTTTATATCATTTATACACTTCACTCACAGTAATAAGACATTTTTTAAAAAAAAAAAGTTTATTGATTTGCTCATCCACACGAAAAACAAACAAACACAAAACATACAAAATCTCACACCTGATATTGTTTAAAATACCTAAAAATACAATTATTTTTCCTCTGCCCTGAATACCTTTTAAGGGCCAGACTCTAGCAACTTTCCTAAATTAATCATGAAATCGTGAGTTTGTATGGAATCTGTGCACAAACACACACACACAAATACTTCCTATCCCTGTCTCTCTTTTCACCTCAGTCAGTTGTCTTTATTACAGGAGACATTTTAAAAGCATGCTGGTTAGTGTTACTTCTGTTACATCGACCCATAATTAAAAGTGGGAATATGCATTTTCTCAGGGTGGTCCATTTTCTCAATACAGCAGTATTTTCCTTCACACAATTGCCAACAATAATAATAAGGAATCCACCCGCACACATAGTGGAGTGGAGTTCAGACAGCTCTGATCCTGTAAACAGAAGTGATACTGATACTGAAAATGAGTCGATAACACTGCACTGATTCTCTTTCTGCTTTTTGTCTCACAGCTGCTATTATTCAGCCAAGCTCTGAGATTACAACTGTGCCACACCAGAGAACTATATACAAGTGCACATCCCTCAGGACCCACACCGATACATTTCTACTCCGGAAAAAAAGGTAAAACAAACGGCCTTACACTGAATGCTGCGTGTGTGTAACTAAGTATGAATTTCACCTTAAAATGTACCAAATTAAAGTGCACTATACAGAAATGGCCATCTGCTGTGACTAGACAACGACGCTAACACATTTACTCATTTGCTGAAACAAAAGTTCCTCAAAAATACTAGGCAGTGCACCTGCATATTTCATACAACTGCTATTTGACTGCAGTGTCGCAATAAACAACAGCCACCAGCAGGTGGTGGTGTTTTCTCCCAATTTCAATGTTTTTACCTGAAATTGACTCACTCCAGAGAGCCAAATCTGTTACTGATATGTTTGAGATTTGCTAAATCTTGTTCTTTTTGCAGACCTGAGAGTTCCTCAGCGAATGTAATAAGCAGAAGGAATAAAATGGCTTGGACACTTCAAGAATATTCCTTCACTTATCTGAGTTTGTAAAAAGAACAAGCACCTTTGCTTTGAAAATAAACTAGAGTATGGCCTAACACTAGCAGAACTTGAAATGAAATCGTTTCTCACTCTAGCCAACACAAATTGTACTAGGAAAAGAAATTGATGCATCGTGAATCACAAAAAGATTCTGCTCGATTCTGAGATGTTCTGAATGCATCGATTCTGAGCTTAGTTTTGAACAGCAGATGGCACTGCATGCTTCAGAAAAAAACGTATTCTGCCTACTTCCTGTTCATTACACACACTTGAATCTAAAATAATCATTCAAAAAATTTTGATGCAAATTACAAGGGTCAGTGTTGCGAAGTGTGCGGTTTTCCCACAAATTTGGGCACCTTTTACACTGTTGCCACAGGTTGAAGTGACTAGTTTTCAGTAGCAATTGGGCGGGTTTTGTGAAAACCTGGCAACCCTGCACAAGGGTGTTCACAGTGAGCGGTCTTTACGTTAATCTCTTCCCATAACACCATTCTATACCAAGCTGTAATTACCTAGCTCCAAATTATTCATGAGCATTTGAATGTGCGGTTAAAAACTAGATTAGAGCGCCATCTGCTGTTAAAAACTAAGCTCAGAATCGATTCCAGAGAGAACCGCGATGCATTGATTTATGGTGACGGCTCTAAATTGTACCGTGTTTGTTGCTGGCTCAGTTTAAAATGAAGCACCTTAACACTAACATTGCCGCGGGTTGTTTTTTCATGTCTGTGAGTTTAAGCGACCCCAAAAATGTAATATTTAGCCCGTGGAATGTGAATTTTACTAGGGCAGTACCACCTAAAAAATGTGTATTCTACCCCCGAATTGCAACTGGGCAAGTTTTGGACTAGTTTTCAATAGTAATTGGGTGGGTTTTGTTGTGAAAACCTGGCAACCCTGACAAGGGTGTTTACAGCGAGCTGTATCAAAGACTATAGAATACCCCAAGACGTGTCACTCGTATAGTTTTGAATGGGAAAAAATGCAACGTTCATTATGGCCACGAAGCCCCGCCTTCTTAATGAAAGAGCCAATCGTTGATTAGTAAAGTCAGTGCGTTACTGCAGCTGCCGTTAGAAGTCCCGGTTTCTATAGAAACAATCGGTGCTCTAAGACGTTCGCTCAGTACTGCGCATGCGCACTGGCTCATTTAGCCTGAAAAATAAGCGTTTTTTAACGCTATTGGAGCACAAGGAATCAAATTTATGAGGCAGTTCTTGTTGGATTTCTTTGGAGATTTAAAATATGAAATTTAATCCTAAGCTTGGTGAACAGTTTTGGAGAATTTGACGTTTCCCCATTCAAACAGATAGGAGCTGCACTTGCCTGCCCGAGTAGCGTTTCAAAGATGGCCGCCGAGTGACATGACTTGCCTTAAAGGGACTTTGGCTGTAATTACATTAATCTCATGTCATAACACCATTCTAAACCAAGGTGTAATTACATGACTCTGAGTGTACAAATGCTCTTTTTTGTGAGCATCTGAGTGTGTGGTTAAAAACTAGATTAGAGCACCATAGTTAAAAACTAAGTTCAGAATCGATTCCAGAGAGAATCGCGATGCATTGATTTATGGTGACAGCCCTAAATTTGACCATGTTTGTTGCTGGCTCAGTTTGAACTAACACTAACACTGTTGCCACAGGTTGTTTTTTTCATGGCCGCATGTTGAAACGACCCTTAAAACGTGATATTTAGCCCCGGAATGCGAATTTTACAAGGGCAACCCCACCAAAAACATGTATTTTACCCCCGGAATGCAGTTTTTACCGGAGGACTCCCTTCGAATTGCAACTGGGCAAGTTTTGGGCTAGTGTTCAGTAGCAATTGGGCAGATTTTGTTATGAAAACCTGACAACCCTCACAAGAGGTGTTCACAATGAGCAGTGTTTAGATTGATTTTGTGTCATAACACCATTCTTAACCAAGGTGTTTGACATGACTCTGAACACACAAGCGCTCTTCTTCATGAGCATTTGAGTGTGCGGTTAAAAACTAGATTAGAGCGCCATCTGCTGGTAAAAGCTCAGAATCGATTCCAAAGAGAGTCGAGATGCATCAATTTATGGTGACAGCTCTAAAGTGCACCGCGTTTGTTGCTGGATCAGTTTGAAATGAAGCACTCTACTCTCCCATAATATGACACAAAAATGCAAATTAATCAAATTTGAAATTACTACACATGCTCTCGACGTTGCAAAAAGCTCTGTAAAAAAGTGTCAGGAGTTAGTATTGTTACACGTATGGCTGTTAAATCCAAATACCTGTATGTAGACGGAAAGGCACCTAATCAAGGCACAGGATCTGTTGGCAACCGTAAAACAGTTTCTAGACATTTAAAAACAACGTGGTCACAAAGGCAAGTGAACGCACACTTTGTAAAAATCCCCTATTTGAACATACCCTAGTGTGAAACAATCCTCTTCACTAAATGCCAAATGAAAAGTAAAGCTGAAGCACACCTCTAAGCAGACTTTTCATGTGAAGAAGTGAGAATTCAGACGAAAACTAAACATTAGCTGCAGTTTCTAAAAACGGTAACCACAGAAATCTTCATAGTTACAGTACTAGTAGAGTGAAATCATAAGATCACCAGAGCAGGAAGCAGCCTGTCAAAAATTACATTAAACGGCACAACCGTGAAGTCTTCTGCCATGCAAAGGCGAAACGCATTTTGGCCCATTTCACAAATTCAAGATCTATGATCTGTCCTGTGATGGACAAGATTTACTAAATCTTCAGAGCACAAAATCAATCCAAAAACTTTATCAGACTCGACATAATTTGCATTTGTGTTTCGCCTTTATATGGCAGCCTAGCAAAGCCTTGCACTATTTTCTACCAGCCAATCAGAACAGGGAAGACTACAAACACATACTAAAACAAATCTTCACGCTCACGCTCCACTTAAGAAAAATGTGTATCCTATGTATAATAATGACCTTTAGTCCAAAAACACTATTTCTAAGATGGAAGAGTGAAAAGTCATGTCTTGAACTGATAAACTCTGTGTGCAAAGGTCACACATCAAAATTCTCTCATAAAAAGTTTCCAATGTGCATTTTGTGGCTTCATTTGAAGGTGTATAAACTGTGCTATTACGGAGTCAAAAACTAGGAATGCTTTCGTAATGCTTATAATTGTGACGTTCAGGTACAAAGACGCTCCAATATGAATGCTGGGAGAGTGACAGTGACATCTGAGGTGTGTGGAATTGCATAAGAGAATTTCTTGCCATTGTAGTCGTTTGTGCTGTTTTAAACATTGGCTGAATCGTAATGCATTAGCGGGGAAATTATTTGTGTGTCATTTTGGACGGTCAAAACCGGAAGACATGGATTGTTGGCGTGTGAGCGCGTAATATTGTGTCCTTTTCCACTTGGCGACGTCAGCTCATGCATCAAATGCGTCTCCATCTGCCTCCTTGGCCTTCTCGTTCAGGGCATTGTCTATGTTCGTCTCTTCGTCCTTCTCTTGTTGTCTTGCTCTTCTCTCCTCTGCTTTCTTTTCTTTGTCCACTAGCCGGTAGTTGATTCCCATTCCCACGAACAAGAATATGCTGGCAATCACCAGGACGATTCCACAGGCCTGATATGTGTATTTGTAATCGCCGTAATCATCATTAAGTTTTCCTGCAAGAGAAGAAAGAAAGAAAAAAAAAAAAACGGGTTTGTCAGTATCTTTTACACACTGACTGGAACAGGATATAACATGACATTCAGTGATTATTGTAATTACAGTTGAAAAGTCCAGTCCCAATCTCAAATTGGCTGAGCCAATGTTGCCATGACAAACTGGTCAGGAAACAGCCACATTTAGAAGACTTAGAAATGGCTCAGTGCCTCAAGTATTTGATTTTAATTAAAAAAAATTGTTACATCAAATTTTTTTATATTTATAAAATTCTACATAATTTTTAACATTACATTTTATGTTTATATTTTTGATTAAATATTTTTTCTACAATATTACAGTTAATTCAAATATTTCTTATATTTATAAAATTCTACATAATTTTCAACATTAAATTTTATATTTATATTTTGACATTCATTTCAGTAACATTAATTTATATTAAAATTACTTCAAATGTTTGTTTATTTATTATTAAGTATTTTATATCATTTTTAAAAATATATTTTATACATTTATATTTTTGATAAAATAATTTGTTACATTTAGTCAATATTTTGACATCTCAACAATTTTAGCAACATTAATAAAATAGCATTAATATTTTCAACATTACATATTATATATTTATATTTTGATTTTTTTACATTTAGTCAACATTTTGACATTCATTTCAGTAACATTAATAATAATAATTAATATTAAAATTATTTAAAAAAATGTATATATTTATTTTACAATTTTCTATATTTTGAAAAAAATATATATAATTATTTTTTTTTGATAAAGGCATTCTTTACATTTAGTCATTTAGTCAACACTATATGACATGTCATTTATTTTTTAGTAACATTAATAATTACAGTAATCTTAAATTGCTTTAAATCTTTTTATATTTATTAAGACAGTTTCCATAATTTTTAATAAAAAAAAACGATACATTTATATTTTTGATAAAGCATACTTTACATTTACTCAATATTTTGTCATGTCACATTCATTAGTTTTTGCATTCAAGCATTTTTCTCCAAACATTTAATCGTTTTGCATATTTAATTTTAATAATCATCACTTTTTTGTAATTTTAATATTTAATATTTTTATATTACTATTTTTGTAAAAACTATTTTCATTTGTTAATATTCATCATATTCATTCATTTTAGTAATAACGTTTTAGTTATAAGAACAAAATTAAACTAAATATTCAAGCTTTTTTAGATTACGTATCATTATTATTATTATTATAATATTTAACTTTATATATTAATGTTTGACAAATATATTTTAACAATAGACAATATATTGTCGTCATAACCATAAATTTCTGAAAAGCATTTTAATAGTTTAAGCATTTAACACATTATTATTATTAAGAAATATTTCATTACTTTTTAAACTACACGTTTTAATTGTATTATTAATTATTTAATTACTATTTTTATTATTAATTGTCATTTCTTTATTATTATTATTTGTATTAATATTTAATTGTATATGTTTTACATTTAACATTTTTGATAAAAACAAAAAACTAAATGTATCCTTAAAATGCTAAATGTTCAACTAAAATGTCACTACTAAAATAAATGCATTTATTCATCATAAATAATACAATTAAACATAATATTCAAGCACTTTATATATTCATTTAAAGGTGTATCAACATTTAATAAAAATAAATGTTAAAGGCCTGGTTTTCCCTGAAAAATACACATTGTCAATCCAAACCTGAATGACTTACTTTTCTCTGTGAAACAAAAAATGGTCAATGGTAACCAAACCATCAACCATCTTATTTCGAATTTCATGGAAGAAGGAGTCATACCGTTTTGGAATGACATGAGGGTGCATAAATTGCCATTTTTGCATGGACCTTTAAGCGAAAAGGGTTTAAACTCAGCCTTACCCAGTATTGGAGGCCCAAGCAGCACAGGCGCACACTCCACGATGGTGACCAAGCCGACCGCACTGGAGAACCTCTGAGCGCCAACCAGGTCCATGAGAGTCTCAAACAGCACAGAACTCAGCCAGCCGAACGCCACACCGAAAAACACAGCATAAATGGCAAAACCCACATAATCGATGGAGAGCGGTGCCAACAAATGGCAGACACCATTATACAGCACAGATACAGCGAAGAAATACTGGATACGTGGACGGACCCAGCGAGTGTTGGCCACCAGGCCCATGGACGGCCGAGCGATCATATCGGTAAAGGCCAGGATGGACAACAAGAATGCAGCCTTATCCTTGGAAATGTCTTTACTTTTTGCATAGTTACTGAGGAAAACAAGGGGTGCGAAGAGGCCGAAGAACATGATGACGTTTCCGAGCAGGTACAGCAAGAAGCCTCGATGAGTGAACAGGGTCAGATCTATAAAGCTGTTGACGGTCTGCATGCAGCTTTTTTTCTCTTGACGTTTGGGCTCGCCATCCTCTTTTGGACTGGCGGGTAGTGGTTTTGGTCCAATAGGCCGCATTAGCGACCCCGCAACGCAGCAGTTCAGCAAAGCTCCACCCAGAATGAGGAAACTGCCCCTCCACCCGAATTGATCGAACAGCCAGCTGTTCAAAGGGGCAAGGGTGGACAAGAACACTGGGCTGCCCGCCATCGCAATGCCATTAGCTATTGGCCGGCGCTTGTAGAAGTATTTGCCAATCATGGTCAATGCCGGATTCAGATTAAATGCCAAACCCAGACCTAAAACACAGAGAAGGAGAAAACAGATTAAAAAAAACTTTCATTATTTAAAAGGACAATTCACCCAAAAATTAAAATTTTGTCATTAATTACTCTTTTAGGCCTTTGTTCATCTTCGGAACACGAATTAAGATATTTTGGATGAAATCTGAGAGCTTTCTGACTCTGCATAGACAGCAATGTAACTGACACATTCAAGGCCCAGAAATGTAGTAAGGACAACTAGGAACTGTCAAATAAAGTTATTTTTGTTTTCTTTGCCCATAAAAAGTATTCTTGTAGCTTCATAACATTCCAGTTGAACCACTGATATCACATGAACTACTGGAATTATGTCTTTACTACCTTTCTCAGGATCAGAAATCTGTCGGATTTCATCAAAATTATCTTAATTTGTGTTCAGAACATGAACAAAGGTCTTACGGGTTTGGAACATGATATTTTAACAATATTTTCATTTTTGGGAGAAGTATCACTTTAATTGTACTGGGCTTGGTCTACAGGTCTCTAAATAGTTATGATCAGTGTTTTTCAGTGTACTTACCGCCTATAACTCCAACACAGAAGTAAAGACCCTCCACTGTGTTACAGAAGGATGCGAGGACTAAACCTGAGCCTGACAGACAGCCCCCAGCCATCATGATTGGCCGACTACCAAATTTATTCACCAGAATACTGCTGATTGGTCCTGTTGAGAGAAAACAGGTTGGTTAAATAAATAAATAAATAAATATTATTGTACATTGCAATGTTAATGTTGAATTGATGTTTTTGTTAGAAAGTAGCTAAAATAAAAAAAAATATTAAATAATAATAATAATAATAATAATAATAAAACTTCAAAATGGGTAAATATTTTGTAATTGTTTTTATGGAGGTTTACAAAACTAAAAAGTAAAAAACAAACCCTTTTGCTCAACTAAACTTAAATTTGCAACCGTGTTACCCACTGTGACTTTAAATTAAAATGTAGATTTAATTCATGTTTATCTAATGTTTAGAAAGCTGTAAAATAAGTTTTAAACTGGATTCATTTTTTAACTAAGAAATAAAAAAAGAATAAAGAAATAATATAATTATATTGTAATGTTGATGTTTAATGTTTTTGTTAGAAAATAGCTCAAATAAATCAAATATTAAATAATAAAAAAATCTATATGGGTAAAAATTTTGTAATTGTTGTATATCAGTTATATTTCATAATGCCTTTTTTTTGATTAAATGTAATAATTTTATTTAGTCATATTCATTTAAGTAACATTAATAATAACATTCATTTTAAAATGACTTGCAAAATATTTATTATAAAATGTTTTATCATTTTCACAATTATATTTTATATATTTATATTTATAAATACTCTTTACATTTGTGACCCTGGACCACAAAACCAGTCATAAGGGTACAACTTGAGAGAAAAAAAATAATAATACATTTTAAATGTAATTTAAAAAGTTGAGCTGTATACAGCTTTTTATCTTACGAAATAATAAAAAAATAAAAATAAAAAAAGCAAAACCACACATACGGATACACACAGAGACACACACACCTCACAAGGTTGCAAAAATTTTAAATCTCTTATCAGATAAATAGAATATAAAACATCTCATTATCTGTGTCCTCTTGAGGTTGACAAATCAACATTTTACCAACTATTTGTTTAAAACAAAAAACTCCCTTTCAGGCCTCATTTCGTACACTTATAATTTGCACTCATACAGTTCCACCACAAGATGGCATCACAGCATCAGTCATTCACACCACATGAACTGCAGGACGACACGAGACGAAGGAAACGGAGATATGCACAGGTTTGACAAGTGATCAACTGAGGTGGTGTGAAGAAGAAAATCTTAATCAGCAGAATGAGGTTGCCCTCCAGCAACCTGAACAGGAACTTGCTATTTCTGTGTGCATGTATGGCAGACCAATGTTCATTTCAGCTAACCAAGCTCAATTATGCAAATCAGCCAAAACGAGCAGCCTCATTTGACCTTTCTTTATTTGACTGAATTACTGGAAGTTCCCTCACAAACAAACAATTGCAAGCTACACTGATAGACTAATTAAATACTTATAAATAGTATGTATTCATTCCTGAGCAGTAGGTGTATTCAAAGACAAAAAGAAAGAGGCGGGTTTTCTTGGCAAATAAAAAAAAACTGCATGGTCAGTGCTCTGCTTCTCTTGTGAAAGGCCCCATTTAGAGCAGCGTCACCCTTGAAGAGGGTTGAATAACTTCAATGAGAGTTAAATAACTTCACTTATACAAGGCGAAACACCACAGCCTTTTAAGAGGTTTTTTGGCCAACATGATAACTAAGACTTTTAAATGATAAAAACAGAACAGACGCAGTGATGTTTGGCACGGGTCCTATATGAACCCAACCTACATTAGACAAATTCATCACAGTGGTACTGAGAGAATCTGAAGAGGAATCTAGCACAAACTCTATAGAAACATCACAGCATACATACAACCAAAGCTAACGCTAACATGTCAGGTAGCTCTGATGAATAGTGTCTTTCAGTGCAGAAAAATGTATAGACAAAAATCAGTTTCACAAAATTAAATATCTACAAACTTCATAAAACCTTAATCTATCATCAGGAGGCGGAACTCTCTCGTACGTTTCACGCAGCCAATCGGAGTTCAAAGCAATTTGTCCGTCCCCCAGTCACATTCCTCAAATTAATTTATTCTGACAGGCTTTGTGTAACAACAAACGGGCCATCCTTTCCAGCCAAAAGAGACAAAGACAGCAGTGATCCAAACACACACATGCACGGTTATATAAAGTGGTTTAGAGAGACGTGAGAGAGTCACAAGAGGATTGTACTTTTACGGAATTTAAAAGCAGCAGTGGGACTCCTGCTAACACTGGAGAAAAATCAAATGCTTTACAAGGCTGAAATCAGCTAGTGATATGGGCACAGATCACACTGAGATATCATATGGCATAACATCAAATCACTGCTGACATGAGCCAACAGAAGCAGATGAGAACACACATGTATTTTCAGAAGTGTCCAGATCATCTTGTTCAAGAATGACTCCGGACTTTGAATGAACGTAAAATGAAACGCAGGGGGCGTGTCCACTGTCTGTGCTGAAACCACGCCCACTTGCGGTAAAGCTGCCGCCTCTCTCAACTGTCAAATATAGCTACAACCTGAATGGATGACTGAGCTGTTTTGTATATTATCGCAACCAGGAAATATGCATTTACTTGAGGAATGCATAGCTAGCTAGCAAACTGTCGGCTGTAGTAACTAACACTAATGACAGTAACTCACTATTGAGCAGGTGAACCACTGATGCTAATGTGCTCTAGTTATTATAGTGTTAGGGGAGGGCCTATGCTCAGTGGCTTCAGGGTGTCATCCAGACATGATTTCAGGTCTGCCCAAAAATCCTGAACACAAAAATAGTGAACACAAAAAACTGTTTAACTGTCTAACTCCACAATTCAGAATTCTCCTCTGTTCACCAAGCCTGCATTTATTTGATCATTTATTAAAATACAGCAAAAGCAGTAATATTGTGAAATATTTTTACTATTTAAAATAACTGCTTTCTATTTGATTATATTTTAAAATGTAATTTATTCCTGTGATCAAAGCTAAAATTTCAGCATCATTACTCCAGTCTTCAGTGTCCCATGATCCTTCAGAAATCATTCTAATATGCTGATTTGCTGTTCAAGAAACATTTATTATTATTTTCAATATTTATTGCATTTTTTTTCCAAGATTTTTTGATGAATAGAAAGATCCAAAGATCAGCATTTCTCCGAAATAAAAAGCTTTTGTAATATTATACACTATACCATTCAAAGGCTTGGAAGCAGAATAATATTTTTGGGAAAGACAGTATATAAATGAATGCTTTTATTTAGCAAAGGTGCTTTAAATTGATCAAAAGACGAAGTCATGATAAAGACATTTATAATGTTACAAAATATTTCTATTTCAGATAAATGCTGTTCTTCCGAACTTTCTATTCATCAAAGAAACCTTCTAGAAAAATTCTACTCAGCTGTTTTCAACATAATAATATAATAAGTAAGTAAGTAATAATAAGAGTAGCAAATCAGAACATTAGAACGATTTCTGAAGGATTATGTGACTGGAGTAAAGATGCTAAAAATTCAACTTTAAAATCACAGGAATAAATTACATTTTAAAATAGTTAAAATAGTTAATTTTTTGCTGTACTTTGGACCAAATAAATGCAGGCTTGGTCAGCAGAAGAAAAAAAAAATGACTGGTAAATTTCAGTTCAAAAGGGATCAGCAGACAAAAAAAGTTTGGGAATCCCTGGTATTGACTTTCTCATTTTGCTGCGTACTAAAGTTCAAGTTTGGTGAACTTTCACCTGCAAATTCTAAAGCAACAAGGTGTTTGACCAATAGAGGGTCTAAAAGTCGAAAAACGTAATAAAATAATTTGACAGTTTTAAGTAAAAAACAAAAACAAAACAAAAAAAACAGCGTCAAGGCAGAATATTTTGAATGTTTAATTAATATTTTAATTTTTAATAAAAGGCAGACAATATACACTACTGTTTATACTGAGGTTAAAGTCTCTTGCTTACCAAGACTACATTTATTTAATCCAAAATAATGTGTAAACCGTAATATTATGAAATATAATTTAAAACTAAAATATATAAAAATATATAAATTATATTAATATATATATTTTTTTAATAATAAGTCATTTATTCTTGTGCTGGCAAAGCTGAATGTTCAGCAGAAATTACTCCAGTATTTAGTGTCACATGATCCTTCAGAAATCATTCTAATATTCTGATTTATCATCACTTTTGGAAACGGTTGTGCTGCTTAATATCCCTTTTTTTTTTAACCCGTGATACTTTTTTCAGGATTTCAGGAAAACCATACCCTGACGTTCATACAGTCAAACCAAAAATTATTCAGACACCAGATATATTTTTTTACTAGTGGGTGCAGGACACTATAGTTATAATTGATGTAAGTGAGGATTGCAAAATAAAGTAAACTGTGACATATTATATCCAAAAATTATTCATAGAGTGGAAACTGATAAAAAAAAAAAAAAAAATATTGGGACCAAAAATTTGATTTGACACTTTGACCTGACCATGTTTTGTTAAATACCTTTCTATCAAAGTTCATATCATCTATCATCTGACATGATCAAGATGAATTTGTGTCAGTTTAACTCTTGTCATATTTTCTAAACTGGAGCAAACTTTGATAATGTGAGAAATGTTGAAGGTGTCTGAATAAATTTTGGTTTGACTGTATTTGTTAGCATAGTTTGAAATAATTTTCCATATTTAATTTAGTGCCTCTTAGCAGAAAAAATAAGACAGAAAGAGAAAAAGATGAATTCATTCATTAGGTTACAGCACATGCTTATTTGACTAATATTTACATTTACTAAACTACTCTTTTCCGTTCCCAGACATGCACTTTTACGCCAACTGGTTCAAGAAAAAAAAAAGGAGCAGTTCTCGCTCTCTGCCTTTCTCAGGTTATAGGTGACTGGAGGAGCCTCTTTGTTTAGTTCAGTCTACGTGCAGAAGCACATGAGCATAATGAAAGCAGACACATGGAAACCACAGGCACACTCTACTCCAGGAAGTGACGCCAGTCTACACTGTCCTCACACAAACTCTTCTACGTGGTAGTTCAATACAAATATTACTCATACTAAAAGTTCATGTTTGTATCCTCCCTAGTGGCATAAAGTGACTCAGCAACTTCAAAATTCTTCCCAGCGGTCCCTTTTCACTGCCCATCAAATCTGGCTAGATATCTCAAGTTCCTTTTCCGTTGCCATGCTTTCCAAAAATGTAACTACAGAGAAGTAAAGAAGTGTGGTTTAATGGTCTGATCAGAAGAGCATTCTGCCTAATTACCTGCTAGAACTTCAGGTTAGAAAACCAGTTTAAACATGCTTCTACCTAACCAGATTACTTATATAAAAACTTGTAAAAAATTCCAAGCAAACAAACAGATGCGTAGCCTTGCAGTATTGCACAAGAGTAGCAAAAAGGATTTCAGAGTTTAATCACAGCTGTATTTTAGTTCTGAGCTTTTTTTAGTTATTGAGCTTTCATATAATGTATACATCTCAGCTTTGTAAAATTTAACCTTATGACTGGTTTTGTGGTCCAGGGTCACATATTACATGCATACATGCAATATTTAATGTGTTTAATGTAAAAAGTAAACAAAATTTCATGGCTGTCATGAATTAAATTTATTACTACAAAATACAGTGAACTTTTCATATCAGCAGATACTATTCCACACAAAATATCCCCATAAAAGTACCACTAGAAATATCTGATGTAAAAAAAAATTCTGAAGCAATATTTTCATCAGTGCTCTATTAGCTTTTACATCTTAAATCTGCATATTTGATTTATCTTTATAAGGCCTTTTTTTTTTACTTTTATGCATTACCTTTGAAATTTATTTTATGAATTTATCAATAAATTCTAAATGGCTGTTAGCAGTGAGATTACATAATTTACACTGCAAAATTAAAAGTGAGATTAATGTTTTAAACACATTTATTGATTTATAAATATATAAATTAGAAATGTTGGGTGTGGAGGCATACTTTTAAACACACTAAACTACCAGCAGGTGGCGGTAAGTCACTTCATGAGCGAGTTATTTCAACTGATTCGAGCAAAACGCTGAATCATAGCAAAACGTTGCTAGGAGAATGCTTCTGCTGCGATCCTTGTTTGGAAATATTTTCGTTGGTGAAACAGAACAAAACAGTGGAAATATTTTGTCTAATATGTACGTGACTACTTGACTAACTACTTGTTTATTGAGCTAAAATTAATGTAACATTTGTAATTGTGAGAATTTTCAGCAAAAAGCTCACTTGGTATATTACTGAACTATATCACTTTATAAATAAACTAACGTTACACATTTAAAATTTTTACCTCAGTGTGTTTCTTTAGAGTGCTGTTACATTCATTTGTTTTAAAGTATGTCACAAATAGACCAGAAATACACTATCCATCAATTTCGGTTTACGTTGAATGTATTAATATAGGAATCTTTCTTGCCTTTCGATGCTTCGCTAGTTGTTTTTGTCACTTCAGTTTTAATCAGCCGGTTTGTTCGGTCGGGCAAGTAAAAAAATAAATAAAATAAAAGTATCTCGAAGGCTGGCGGTCAACTAGCTCGACCTATATTTATTATTATTATTGATAACATTATATACAGAAAAAGGTAGTTCGACCTGTATTCTGCTACTGCGATTCTGTCTGAAGACGCAGTAACTTCCACAGAGGGAGAAAAAAAATCTACAGTTGTTAGCAACTGGCTTTGGCCAAGCCCTATATTCAGTTTTTTTCAAGCTAAGTATCGCTAAACTTGCACTTCCCCATAGCTAAAAAGTTAAATCCATTTTTACTTCTGCGGTACAATCCGAGAGAGACTCGCGCCAGACAGAAAGCTGATTGCCTATTGCATGTTGGTCTCATTTGTAGTTTAAATACAGCAAATTATATTTGGAATAGTGAAATAAAGAACTACAACACCACGGAAACAACAAAAAGAGAATTTAAATGAGCATTAGAGGTAGCGTTACATGGACATCGGAAAAATAAGACCTGTGTAAAATTATTTAAGACCTAGAACAGCGAATTTAAGACTTAAGGCCTAAAATTTTGATTTTTAAATTTTAGACTTTTTAAGACTTTTTAAGACCCCGCGGGATCCCTGATGTGATATCACATAAAAACTATGCTTTGGCCCCTTTTAATGTGGGAACTTGAACTGGATGATATTCAATTATGACAGGAAGAGAAATTTACTAGAAGAAAAAAAAAATTCTAACAAAATGTTTTTGGGACAAAAATACTTCAGTGAATATGCATTATCAAATAGACATTATTAAAGAGACTATTAAACATACTATATAAATAAAAATGATATTAAATATGTTAAATATTACCAACCCCAAATTTTAAACTTATTTTTCCCCTCTTTCTCCAAGCACTGATTATCAATAAAATAAAATATCCCAAAGGTGTATGAAAACATTTGAGTAATCTGCAAAATAAATAAATAAATAAATAAATTAAAATTAAATTAAAATATAAATTAAAATACTCAAGCAAAGTATGAACCAGGATGAACAGAAGTGATAGTAAACGAAAAATATTATATATAAAAAAATATACAAATTAATATTACAAACCCCAACCAAACTTATTTTTTCCTCTTTCTCCAAACACTGGACAGCAGTGACAGTAGTAAACATAAAAAATATTATATAAAAATATATTAAATAATATTGAACCCAAACCCCAAATTTAAACTTATTTTTTTCCAGTATAATAAAATATCCCATACAGGTGTATGATATTATATGTATGGGTAATTTGCAAAAAACAAACAAAAAAAGTTATATAAATAAAATAACAAAAAATAAATGAAAAATAAATAAAAGTAAATAAAACATCAAATGAAATACATTTAAATTCTCCAAATTTCTCCAAACACTGATTATCAGTATAATAAAATATCCCATAACGCTGTATAACAACATATTTATGGATAATCTGCGCAAATTTTTTTTAAATTAAAATAAATATATAAATAAATAAAAGGTACGTTAAAAAAATAAATATAAAAATAAATAAATAAAATTAAAAGTTTAAATTGTCAAGCAGTGGAAGTACCAGGATGGACAGAAGTGACAGCAGTAAATGAAAAAAAAAAATATAAAAATATATAATATAATATAATATTACCATCCCTTTCGCCAAACACTGATTATCAATATACTAAAATAGGTATATACTAATATACTAAATTATGTGTATGATAACATACTTATGGGTAATTTGCAAAAAAAAAAAAAAAAAAAATATCAATAAATAAAACATTTTATAAAAAATAAATACAATAAAATATAAAATGAAATTAAGTAAATTTGAATTCTCAAGGAGAGCAAGTACCAGGATGGATAGTAGTTAACGTAACTAACCTCCTGCATACATGACAGCCAGCATGATTGATGATATCCATGACACTTGGCTGCTGGTGGCGTTGAAGATCACCTCAATCTCCTTGAAGAACACCGTGATGGACTTGGGGAAGGCATAGGAAAAGCCAATGCTGATAAAGGCCCCTACCACCACTGCCCAGCCCCAGCCGCCCTCTGGAGGAGTGTAGCCCACCGGCCCTCCTGTCGCTGGCGGCATCTTTGCACGCACACGCTGATGACAAAGTTGATGTCAAAGAAGAGGAGGATCAGCTGAGCTTGAAGCGCACTGGATCAGTCTGTGAGGAGAAAAAGAGAAGGATTTACAGGAGAAGGCACACACTGAAAGAGATGATTCACACAGTAGTCCTCAAACCTGTGAACTGTGTCAGATACCAGTCCACACTGGATGAGATCCAATTCAGGGAAAGTTATCCACGCGGACAAGGCATGTGAATGAACAAAGCATGAACACAGACACTGTGTATTTTGACATCAGCTCAGTTAAAGAGTAACTCAACTACAAGCTGTTTACACAAACATACAAGACCTGGACCCATTAAATGTCCAAGTAGGCTCAAATGCCTACACACACACACACACACACACACACACACACACACACTCTCTCCAGTGAACAGAGTCCCTCAGGCCTCAGAGCACAGAAAACATTCATTTGAGCGTGAAAGTCATGTTCTCAGGCTGGTATGTGTGCTCAGGGAGGTGAAGGCTAAATCATTCCAAGTGCCTCAGAGAACAGGAAGGGTAATATATCAGAGAGGATAAAACAGATGGGGGTAACTGGTCCAGTTTTAATTAAGTTCTTTCACTTAGGCTTCAGGCAGAACTTACTTGAGCGCTCAAAAAGCTGCTATGATGCAACTACTGTGAGGTGAAGTAGTTTAACCTAACTTACTACTACTTCATCACATAATGTAGACTATGCGTGTATATTGGTGCGTTCACACCGCCCAAAACGTCAGCGTCAGTTGCGGCAAGATTACATGTAAAGTCTATGGTTGAGTCCGTCAGAAGCTCTGCGGTGCGTTGTGTGCGTTGGATCCGTCAACTTTTCAAGCGTTACCTGCATTTCAAGCGTCAACGCAGCAAACGCAAGCAACGCAGAAGTTCAGCTAGCTGAACTTTTGACGGACTTGACGCACTTGACGCAGTGCGTCAACCAATCAGAGCGTCTCACTGTAGCGACGTCACCACACGTATCTTGAATGAAGCGGGAGCAGAAAAATAACATTTTCAACAATGGAAGACAAAAGCTCATTGTAGCCGTCTGCAATCGCAGAGAATTGTATGATCCGTCCTCGTTGTTGTATAAAGTTAGGAATGAAAAGGAACTTGCTTGGATGAAGATCGCTGAAGAGATCGGGATGTCGGGTCAAATCTTTTCTCAACGTAATTATTTCCCATTTCGTCACCTAGCGAAACACGGCCATGAGAAGATTCCAAAATGTCCAGTCCCTACTAGTTTGCCATGGTTTATTCAGGGGAAATGTGCAAAAAGCGGTGAAGGAGTCTGAGGGACAGAGCGTTGCCTGACGTGTGCGGTGTGAACGCACCAAAAAGCAAGCGTTGCAAGCTTCAACGTACATGCGTTAAACTAGATGCGTTGAGAGCGTTGCCTGACGCAGACAAAGTGTGCGGTGTGAACGCAGCATAAGTGTGTTTTGTTTGCTATTTGGGATATACTCGATAATGTCAAATTGCACATTGTTAAAACAACAATAACGATATATATTGCACACCCCTAGTTGTTTTACAACACCCATTGAGGAATTTTAACCACAAGACATTGCAGACAACACCCTAAAGAATGTGTGGACCAATACCAATTTGTGCAAAATGGTCTGGAAAATATGATGTTCGGTTTAAAAAGTTTGGGGTTCCATTGACCTTTATATGGACAGAACACACAAACGGCATTCAACAGAAAATCAAAACTGTTGGGTTATCAATATTCTTCACAGTATTATCCCATGTTCCACGGAAGAAAGTAAGTCATACAGGTTTGAAACCACATGAGGGTGAGTAAATGACGACAATTTTTGGATGAACTATCGATTCAACCACATTAGTCTTGCACAAATCAAAATGTTTCTGCAAAGTGAATCACTATAAGAATGGCCATTTTAAAATATCATTTAAAATGATACTCAGGAACGTGTTCGAAAGAACGCATTTCTGATTTGGTTTTTAGCTAGCTACAGGTTAGCCATAGAGGAAATGGAAAATATCATACTTTATGTCTGAGCAAGCATGACAACGTAGTTTCTTTCTGTGGTAAACCGGTTTAAGAATAAAGGCCATATGGTATTTGCAGAATCACGGGAATTGTCAAGGCCTGCTGACGCATGTCTGAAAAAACTAAAAGCATAACAGCGTACAGTACACTCCCACCATTCAAAGCGTGAAGGAGAAAATTAGCAGTTTGTGATTATTTTTAGCGAAATCTAGCAAAGTGAGCAGTGTTTGTTGGCATAAATAGTGCAGTGAGGGTTGACCTCAGCTGGTGCTAAACAGACTTACCCTGTTACTGCATATTAAGCCAAAACCACTTGCTTTTATGTTAAAGGCATGTCTCTCTTCTGACATTAGGGCACATGGTGTTCTTATAAGAGTTCTTAGGATGTTATACACAGCCAAAATATTGGAAATTTGCACAGATAACAATGACTTATGAGATGCTGAAATATATAGCAGCTGTTCACTCTTCAAGATTTAAGACGCATCACTGCCAGCACTGAAATCCTCAACACTCATGTTCTGAGAAAGAAACTCCTGCTGAACTCAACAAATGTCAAAGAGCAGCTTCCACTGGCACCCAGGATAAACTCCTTACTGGCTCTCACAAATATTTACACAACTATACTATCTTCTGCCTTGCCAAATCTTAACCCTTGTGCGACCTTATGGACATTTTTGTCCATTTCAGTTTTGTTTTTTTTGTTATAAGTGTGCCTGTGTTAATGCCAACTGCATAAAGTTTGGCTCAGGTGTTTATTTTTATAGAATTTTTTATATTTCACACTTCCTTCAAAAAATGTTACCCTCTGTACAAAAAAAAAATACTCACACTCAGAACCTTAAGGACAAAAATGTCCACATTGAAACCCATTAAAACTGCAATTTAACCCTTTCTATCAGCAAGGCTTCAAATTTTAAATTTTTACCATTTTTACTATATTGTGCCATTTTTTTTCAAATTTGGCATATAAAAGAAATACTCGCTTTTTCGTGTTTTCTGCTTATGCATATTATAGTCTATTACAGAGTCAATTGGAAAAATAATGCAGCTATAATTGTGTGGGTATGTTGGTAAGGATGTCAGAGTGTGGTTTGCATGTGTTTACTGAAAATTTTATGTGTGTAATTAGTTTGAAAGAAATGATATTGTAGCATATAGAAATTAACTACTATTTTTCATTTTTTCATAAAAAAAACAAAAACAAACACCTGTGGCATTATGTGAACAAACCAGCATTTAAAGAGTGAGAATTCTAAAAATGAATGAATGTTTGGTATCTATGGATAGAACAGATGCTGGTTAAAAAAATCGACATCAGTAAAAGTGGAAAAAAATATTAATAAATCATATTTTTATGACAGTGTTTGGACATGGACATTTGTGTCCATTTTGCACCTATGTGTAACTTTTTTTTTTGAACGCACAAGGGTTAAATTATAGTCCAAAAAAGTACAAGCAATCTTAAACTCAATGTGAATTGCCATGAGCAAACCACTTTACATCTGCTTCTTGTTTCTGAACAATTGTTCACAAACAGAGCAGAAACCTACATTAAGAAATTTTTGGTTTTATGTTAACCTGTGACCATTCCAATCTAGCATGTGATTTCATCCTCTTGTATTTATGCTAATAAACAAACATCTGCGTGCAGACAAAGTCATAGACACACTAGTTGAATTGTTCTGCGAACAAACTGAGAATCGAGACTTGAGTGTGGCGATACCACGTTTTCCAACTTCCTGATGTCTTATTGATGACTAACCTTTGTTTGGTTGGCCAATGAAGTGCATAAACCCATCCTCTTAATTCTAATAGGTCTGCAAATCTGCCAATCAGTTTTACAAGTTGCCGATTTGTGATTTTTGTGATTTCATCCGGATGCTATTCTCTTACACGAACAGAACTAATAAATCCTTTGAGTTTCGAAACATCCGCAGGCTTGCAGACTTTAAAGTGCTGATCTGTTTCCTAACACACTTCCACGAGGCCTGTGAGGGACCGAAACCCCAGCAGAATACCAGATCAGCTGGAACCAGATCACCTCGCACACAAGACTTGTGCATTCCTTCCTGCTGTTCTTTTAAAACTGCGGAAACGTATGCATTTAATCATGCTGAAATCTGAGACTAAGGTGTGCGTGCTGCAACCTAAAATAAGCGTTTTTCTTTTCCGCTGACTTTGCATATGCCCTCATAAGGGCAGTGTAGCTTAACTGGCATACAGTTACTTATAAATCATTAACACAATGTATGACAACCTTGCAAAAACATACAAGCAAAGATTAATGCTTCTGGTTACTGAAGAACCACCATGTTGTAATAGTCAAGGGTCAGAAATGTATATTTATGTGGAAATCTGGTTTTAATCTCTCTGAAATTGTTTATGGGTTCCTTTTAAGGACCATGAAAAACAGGCTAATATTAAGTAGTCTGTAAATCTCCCAGCATGCTTCAGCATGGCCCAATTAAGCCATGAAGAGGCTTTTCTCTAGGGACTGCAGTATTGGACAGGCTACTGGTTCAGCAGTCTCCTGAGAGTCTGTGGATGTCCTGAACTGCTCTCCAATGTGCATGTGTGTGTGAGAGTGTGTGTGTATCTGTCAGGCTCTTAGCAGTAAAGGTTAAGGCCTAATATTTCTCTGCTGGGAGCAGCAGGATGCTGACTAGTCATAGGTTGAGAGATGATGGTCTTGTGCTTTTGATGAGGGATCGGCACTTAAAGGGAGCAAATGTCCATTAAGACTTGCCCACTCAGTATACAGTAGTCAACATTCCAAGTGGATCAAAAAAGTTAATCAAAAGTTGTCCTAAGATAAGAACGGGTATTCTTTTTGGTTTTAGGACAAATTTGATGAAAGGTTTTGATCCACTTCGAATGTTGACTACTGTAGGTCAGGTGTGTTTAAAGTCCCCCTGAAATCAAAATTAAAGTTTTTGGTCTTTTAGTATGAATATATTAGCCTTAAGATTATCTATAAGCTAGTGTGCTTCAAAGCAATGACAAAATTCGCTTTTACAAGAAATGGGCATTCAAAACTTCCAGTCTCGTCACTTCCGCCAATATGAATCAAGGATTTTGATGATATCACCGCGCACTTCAGTTTCTGATCAAACGTTCTGTCCAATCAAATGCGCTCTAAAGTCCGTAGAGTCCCGCCCCCTACACAGAGACGCGGAGGAGATCATATGCGCGGTCGGACTCGGCATTTATTAAACTACACAGCCTCAGCATGATTATTATCACTATTTCGTTTTAGCAAGAGTTTCATATTGAATCTGTGGGGTAATTTATTAGTCTGTGGCTGTCATAAGCTTACAAATGCGGCTTTACCGAGCTCAACGGCTCTGGCCCGAGCAGATATTAATGGAACGCTATTGGCTATTCAAAATAAGTGGGCGGGGCTTAGCGATATGTTTTTGTTTCAGTTAAAAGAACGTCACCACATAGAAGAACGCTGCGTGTTTCAAGGCACTTCAGTGGACCTTTAAATCTCAAGTAGAGAGAGGTCAGGACTCAGGATGGTCGACCAGTCAGTTGGCAGACGATCCATCATCAACCAGCATTAATTAAATAACATTAAACCTGGATCATTTTACATGCATGCTGCTTTGCGTCAAAGATAAATAATATGAGGTATTGAAGTAACAGTTTCTGTTCACATTTTCAAAGGATATTCATCATGTTTCCAGAAGGTGAAAAGTAATTTTATGGCACTGTCAACTATATTTGGCGGTGAAATTTCAGCTCATCCTTTTTCATTTAAATCTAATCTAAATCAAAGCTATTTTTTTTTTTAAATCTGCGTAGCTGTTTTCAAGCAACCTGTTTAAAATGTTGTTGCTTTTTTATCATTATTCAGTACACAATGGATATAATTTGACATTTACCTTTATGTATGGTGGGTAGGGAAGATCAATGGGAGCAGAAGAATAAAAATAATTTGGCAAGGACAATGCTGTCTGTCATCATCAACTGTTTTGAGACCTACATGTGACCAAACACATGTCCCATACTTGAGACAAATCCTCCATCACGTCTGCTGTGTCCTGAATTCAGCACATCAGAGGACAAAATCGCTCTGCATTGTGCTGACGCCTACAATTCCAGTCAAAAGTAATATTTTTAAAACAGTAATGTTTTTAATGTTTTTTTGTTTTGTTTTTAATGTTTTAAAGGAATATCTTCTGCTCACCAAGCCTGCATTTATTTGATCCAAAGTACAGGAAAAACAGTAAAATTGTGAAATATTTTAAGTATTTAAAACAACTGGTTTCTATTTGAATGTATTTTAAAATGACTTCAAAGCTGAATTTTCAGCGTCATTACTCCAGTCATGTCACATGATCCTTTAGAAATCGTTCCAATATGCTGATTTGCTGTTCAAGAAACATTTATCATTATATCAATATTTAAAACAGTTGAATATTTTTTTTTCAGGATTCTTTGATGAATAAAAAAAAAAGACCCAAAGATCAGCATTAATCTGAAATAAAAAGCTTTTATAACATTATACACTATATCATTCAAAAGCTTGGAGTCAGTATTTTTTATTAATATTTTTTTATTATTTTTTTATAATGTTACAAAAGATTTCTATTTCACATAAATGCTGTTCTTCTAAACTTTTTATTCACTAAAAAAAATTCTACTCAGCCTTTTTCAACATAAAAATAATTAACATTTTTTTGAGCAGCAAATAAGAATATTAGAATGACTTCTAAAGGACCATGTGACTGGAGTAACGTTGCAAAAAATTCAGCTTTGAAGCCGCAGGAATAAATTACATTTTAAAATAAATTCAAATAGAAAACAGTTATTTTAAATAGTAAAAATATTTCAATTTTTGCTATACTTTGGATCAAATAAATGCAGGCTTAGTGAGCAAAAGAGACTTCTTTAAAAAAAAAAAAAAAAAAAAAACATTTAAAATCTTACTATTCAAAAACTAATTGTTGACTGGTACTAGTGTACATCACCGCTATAGCAATCCATGTAGATACACCAGAAAATACCAACAATACCCGAATCTAAAGATCTAATGTGGAAAGGCAAGTTTAGAGGAGTGTTATTTTAATTTATTACACGGCTCTCTGGAATGCTTGATTCTGATTGGTCAGTTGAGACATTTGCAGGTTCGTTCTTTTCAAATAATCACCGCTCCAAAGTAATAATGCATAGCCGGTACTATTTGTATGTTTAAAATCCCTCCGCGCCAACAAAGATTACCGTTTAGCGCCATCTTGTGACAAACACTGGACAACCACAATTAACAATGGAAAATTTCGACATTAATTTTAGCCTGTAGTTATCGCGAAATTCGCGTTATTCGCGTCGGGTCCTGATCACACAGTCGGGGCTTATTTCTGCGATAACTACCGGCTGCCTGTACATTATCCCTTACATAATTTATTTATATAATATTATAGTATTTATTAAAGGTATAGTTGACACCAAAATGTATTTCATTAACTGTCATTAATTACTCATACTCACTAGTTCCAAACCCGTAAAACCTTAGTTTATCTTTGGAACACAAATTAATATATTTTTGATTAAATCCAAAAGCTTTCTGCATAGACGGCAACGTAACTGACATGTTTAAGGCTCAGAAAGGTAGTAAGTACATTGATAAAATAGCCCATGTGACATAAGTGGTTCAGCTTTACTTTTTATGAAGCTACAGGAATACTTTTTGTGCGCAAAGAAAACAAAAATATGTTAGTCTTTAATGTAGGGCTGCAACAACGAATCGATAAAATCGATAAAAATCGATTACTAAAAGCGTTGGCAACGAATTTCATAATCGATTCGTTGTGTCGCGCGACGCAGAGACATTTGGTTGTTATTATATATATATTTAAAAAAAAATTGAGCGCAGAGCGGAGTGGACACATTCGGTCTCTCTCCCGCACTGATGCCAGCAGAGTTCGGCACCTCATAAGCTGTGTTTCCATCCAAAAATGCGAATTTAACTTATGCGCAAAACTGGAACATTTGAGCATAAAGCACCGTTTCTACATTATATATATATGCTGCCCCGATTTATATCAAACATGTTTGATATTTAAGCCTACTTTGGCTAGCGTACTTTCACAGCAGCCAATGCTCGATCGCAAAACAGCTGCTGTACGGGTCGTTGGATATGGAGATGGAGAGAACTACTTCTATAGTTTTTGTAACACTGTCTGTCTGTATAATGTGTCGAAAACATACCACAACCGTGAGGAGAAAGAGGAGCTTTGCTGAGGTGAAATCGTCTCAGTTTTGAATAGGGCTGTGACGGTGGCACGTTGTTTTTTTTATATATAGCCTACACTTCAGTCAGCGAACAAGCAGCCTGAAAACGCTAAAATAAATCAAAGAAATAATATATTTAATTAAGAAAGTAGCCTAAGAGTATTAAATAGGCTATTAAACAAACATTCCTTGTAAAAATGTCCGACAGCTCATCAATTTTTGGCTGACTGAATTTCCAGTCCGACTGTCTTTTTTTCTCTTTCTCTTCCTCATTACACAGCTGCTGTTTTTAATAGCAAAGTGATTACATTTATTTTCGTTCCTTTAGTTTATAAAGTTAATTTAGAGATATATTTGGAACACTTTTTGTTTGTTAAATTCAAGTTTTTGTTTTTTAAAGTTATACCTAGCAAACAGAGGCAGACAGATCAAAAGCCTGCTTAATTCATCGCGATTTAAATTTAAATCCATTGATATAAAAAAAACTTAAAACATATCACAATATTAGTTTAATCATTCAATCAAGATAATTCCAAAGTTTGTGCGGAGAGAAGCGCGCTTTGCAGGACATGGAGACGCCAGTGCAATGTGGAATTTCTTTTTTGCTCATAAAGGTAAGAGTAATTTACCACCCGGGCCGGAACTGTAAAGGGTCTAGCTTAGTTTGTGTGTACTCACAGTATCAACAAAATGTGCTCTTAAAGAAAACAAACAGAATACGCTTGATATCTTTGGTTTAAACAGGAGCGCTTCACAATAATTAACCGAAACCCAGGTAATTGCCTCACAAACACAATATCTATAGAAAGCTTTAAATTATTATTTTACTATAAAACGAAATAATTAAAATCGAAAACAAAACTCTTTCATTAGCTAATCCATAAAGATGCATTAGGCATTAATGAGCAGATGGCAGGATCGTCAATTTCATCTTTGCAACACTGAATCAGAAAATACTAGTTTATTAATAAGTAATTCGAATATTTTCTTAATTTTTGCCTTGACACATTCATGGTAATTACTTTTGCTGGGGCTTTGAGGCCAGTTTTGCGTGCATTTGAATGCGGAACTCTTCCAGCTGGTCGCTGCTGATGGCAGGACGCTAAACACCGCCATGGCAGAATGAATGTAGCAGAAAGTTAGTCAAGTTATCCCGTTCCAGCGTGCAAAGTCACATGACTTTTTTAATGCGCACTGAGGAATTTAATTTGAGAGGCTTCTTGATGGGAAATGCTGCATGTACACCACAGCAAGCCGCTGTCTTGACGGATAGTAATTTTAGTTTATTTAGTCTATATATTTGGCAGATGTAAAGCATACATGTGTATGTTTTTTGTGTTAGTCCATTTTTATTTTATTATTATTATTATTATTATTATAACAGTTCAAGGAGCAACATGTTCGTGCACTTTCTAAAGATTTTAGTTCTGTTTTTGAATAAAGGGTTGTAAATCCCTTTTTTTATCCGATTCATCGATTAATCGAAAAAATAATCGACAGATTAATCGATTATTAAAATAATCGTTAGTTGCAGCCCTACTTTAATGCGCATTCACAGGAGTACCACAATGCTATCTCTCTTAGCTCATCATCTGTATATTCTGGTTCAAATAAGCAAGGCTGGGCAAAAACTATATGTTAGTCCTATAACTGTATATCCCCAGGCATCTATGTGAGCAGCTATCATCAACATAAACACCATGTATGGACCTTTAAGTAAGCATCAATCTATAACCTCCATTTAGTCTACTTTTCAAACGTCACATAAATTTGAAAAATTTCCAGTTCTTACTGACACTGACCATAACAGATCTCAGAGAATAAACCAATCATCTAACCTGAAGCTTTAATTACGCTGGACATTAGTACGCATCTCTGAGATGCTCGGAAGAAAAACAAAACCGCAAGAATTTTAAATAACCTGCTGTAGTGAATCTAAACAAACCTACAATTTAACCTTCATCAAATCATTTGTAAACACCAAGTGCATCTACCTAGAATGTTTATACGCCTGGAAGGATTAAATAAGATAAAATGGATGACGCAGTCACTCACTTAGAGACTATAAGGGTTTAAATATGACCAGTTACAGCTGTCTAGAACTCTGAATGCTATTGACATCTGCTAACAGTTCAGTTTACAGCTGTCACTATAATGAGAGCCCTTGGCTATGTTCAGAATACCATACTACTATTACTTTTGCTGAATTTCACAGTAAGTATACTATTGTGCTTACCATGCACATTTTCTGCAGCTATGACATCAGAAATGTAAGGAAATACTGTATCCCACAATACAAAATGCACTGTTTTATCTTTTATATCTAGTGGGATGAAGCAATGTCTTTGACTCATTATATGACTCAAGATTGGACTGCCCAAAGTTGATACATAATGTGAAATAACCATTTTAGTTACCCAGATGTTAACTGGACATGCACTGTACATGCACTATTTAAAATCAAAGTACACCTTGCAGTGCAGTATTCAGTAAGTCAGAAGCTAGTATTGTAAAGTGTTGTAAACCCTGAGGCCAATGATCTTATCTGACCAACGACAATAAATGCATGACAGCTGGCTGCATCTCAAAAGTAGGAAATGAATGTTTCCTGAAATGCCTTGATCTGGGAATTTACAACCGTTAATGTTTAGTCATTTCATAGTCAGGGGAATGTGTGAAGAAATTTGTACAAAGGCCTTTAAGCGCAATCATTTAGGTTTTAGGTTTGACGACAGAAAAAGACCTTTTCAATCATACTGAATATTTAGAAAGCGTGACTAAACTACTCTCATACTCATTCCAAACCTGTATGACTGACATGCATACACACACACAAAAATGTTTTTAACAAAGGAGTGTTGAAGGTTGAAAAAACAAAACAAAAAAAACCTAAACCGATATTACAGTATCACTACATTCCAAAACTTCGGAACCCATTCATATCATTTATTGTATGGCTTCATTATTGTATGACTAATGTATATTATAATCTATAATGTATAGATTATAATTATATAGAAAAGTACAACTATAGCATTATTTAAATTTCTCCTTTGGTGCTTTACAAAAGCATAAGTATTTTGCTCCAAATTGTTAATGTGCATAATGACTTCTTCCTAGGCTGGAAGGTTGTGTATTGTGCATTTATTTAAGAGCAAAAATATTTGTCTTTCTGCAGCTTGAATGAAGTCTGCATGCTATATAAGCCTAATGCCGGCACTGAATAAAAAGATAATTGTGACAATTTTGACTTTATAACTTACAATTGCAAGTTTATATCTTGCAATTCTGACTTTTTTTTTCCTCCGAATTGCGTGATACATACTATGAAGTTTTCAGAATTGCGACTTTATTTGTCTCACAATTCTGACTTTATAACACACAATTCGGAGTTAATGAGTGAGAATTGTTTGATATAAACTCTGAGAACATATTGTTCGCAACTGTGAGTTTATATCTCACAATTCTTAGAAAATAAAATGAATTGTGATAGCTAAAAGACAGAGAGCTAAAATAATATAGATTACGCTTTCCCTTTCCATTTGCTCTGTTTTGTCAAACACTGTACTTCAAAGTCATTGACGCAACTTAGTTCATTCCTGAAGTGAACTTTGCCCGTTTGGTGATTAGATTAACCATTTTGGACTGCTGTCTTAAACTTGTGCTTCTCGTCCGGTGTGCGACCCCATTTTGGCAACCTTGTGTTCTTATTCTGCCCACCTGTTCTATAACGTATTCACTTTAACTTTTCAGGTAATATCAGTGGTATGACATATTTCAGATGCATTGGAAATTACAACAACATTTACATATGTGACCCTGGACCACAAAAGTAGCATATTATATATATGCTACAATATATATATATATATATATATATATATATATATATATATATATACTGACGAGCTGCGCACATTCACACTGATAATGAACATTGATTTGCGCAGCTCGTCAGTAAACAACGGCTGTGTGTAGTATATACGGCTCAACGTGAAATCACGCACCTGATGGCATTTACCGCTGATTACAGAACCGGCTTTACTGACAAAACGCGCAAGCATGATCGGCCGATTCGTATCGGTGCATCCCTAATATATATAAATCATTAGGGTATTAAGTAAAGATCATGTTCCATAAAGATATTTAGTACATTTTCTATTGTAAATATATCAAAACTTAATTTTTGATTAGCAATATGCATTGCTAAGAACTTAATTTGGACAACTTTAAAGGCATTATTCTCAGTACTTTGGTTTTGTGCACAACTCAGATTCCAGTATTTCAAATAGTTGCATCTCGGCCAAATATTATCCTAACAAACCATACATCAATGGAAAGCTCATTTATTCAGCTTTCAGATTGTGCATAAATCTTAATTTAAACAAATTGACCCTTATGACTGTTTTTTTGGTTCAATATTTTTTGCTCAAAATTCTCGTGACAATTTGGTAGCCGCTGGATATCGGTAGGGACATGGCCCTAGCATCCCTACTAAACTCTACACCCTTAACACCACAAGTAAAAATTACTCAGACGCATTTTCATTTCGGGGATGTTTGTACAACAACCCCAAAGAAATCTTCACACATTTCCTCTTAAGAAATCTGACGGGAAACGCCCAACATCTGTGAAAGATGACAAGTGAATCATGCATGAAATCAATCCATGGTCTTTGATCAGAAACCACACTTACCCTTGCAAACTTTGCTGACATTCATTTTGAATAGGGTGAACTACAGGTTTTACAGTTCATTGAAGCCTGGTAAAGTCTGCCAGGCTGATGGCATTTTTCACAGGCCCTCTTCTTTCACTCTAAGCAAAGAAGCAAGGATGGCACTGAATGACATCCTTTACTCATTCATACACATGCACACACACTTAAATCAGGTTATTTGCTTCTATAAACAGTTGACTGCTCTATATATAACACTTAATGGAAATCTAAAAGTGGGCCCACAATCATTCATTAACGAAGAGCCGTTCCATATGACCCAATCAATTATTAACTGTGAAACAAGTAGAACATACACAGTAACATAAAAATAGCATATAAAAAACTATTTAACAAGCACTTACACATACACAAAGTCATTAACATCACTTGCCCTCTCACAGTCTTGAGCCATGAGAGGAGGGTTAAAACCCCCGCAATTCATTGGTGACTACACAACATCTGTCTCCTCAGGGCTTGGAAAAGGAAACATTTGACTGGTGTACACTAAAAGTTTACATGTGAGGACCGCTACAAAAACTTTCCATACAAAACCTGATATATTTTAAGTTTTCTTGAGCCATTGAATAGCTTTGTGTGCAGAACAGAATGAAAGTTCATCTGCATTGTAATTACATGTAAAAAGAGCACTGAAGAAAAGTCTTCTAATTTTCTCCTTTCAACCAGCAGAAGAAAGCAAACCAACATGAGGGTGAGTACATTTGGGTGAACTATTCCTTTAAAGGCACTGGTTCTCAACCAGGAGAACAAACTTACAAGGAGGCTTTAGGATGGCTTACTCCACCCCAAAATGAAAATGTTGTTATTAATCACTTACTCCCATGTCGTTCCAAACCTACAAAAGCTTTGTTCGTCTTTGGAACAAAATGTAAGATATTTTGGATAAAAACCTGAAGCTTTGTGGCTGTCCCATTGTCTGCCAAGTAAACAACACTGTCAAGGCCCAGAAAAGTATGAAAGATGTCGCCAAAATAGTCCATCTGCAATCAGTGGTTCAACCATAATTTTACAAAGTTACGAGAATACTTTTTGTATGCAAAGAAAACAAAAATAACGACTTTATTCAACAATTTATCTTCTCCACTTCACCGTTTTGGAGAGTATGCACTGGATGCAAACAGCGTACGCTGTTCTCTGTCAGCTGCGTCACACGAATACACCGTTTACGTTCGAATCAAAGCGTGAATAAACGTCGAAAATTTATTTGTGTCTTGCGGCTGACACAGAACAGTGTACGCTGTTTGTGTCCTAGTGGATACTCTCCAAAATACACCACGGTGACGTGGAGAAGACGAATTGTTGAATAAAATCATGATTTTTGTTTTCTTGACATCTTTCATACTTTTCTGGGCCTTGACGGTGTTATTTACTTGGCAGTCAATTTGACAGTCACAAAGCTCCCGGTTTGTTTTCATCCAAAATATCTTAGATTGCGTTCCGAAGATGAACAAAGCTTTTACGGGTTTGGAACAACATGGGGGTAGTTGAATAATGACAAAATTTTCATTTTGGGGTGGAGTAACCCTTTAAAATGATTTATAAGACAGAATGGGGTATAAAATAAGCTACAATTATTAAAATCAAGATATTTATTTAATTAGTGTTTTATGCTTTGCAAAAAACTGTATTCTCACAGTCTTGGGAAAACTGGAAAAACTGTAAATTAAAAAAATATATCAAATAAAATCTTAAAACTACATGGACATTTTTAATGATGTATATATAAAATAAATATTTTAAAAACCCATCCAGTAAATTACAAACAACCTAAAAAAAAACATGTGGCTTACACATTTATGAATGGGGGCTTTGGAATCAAATAGGTTGAGAACCACTACTGATGTTGACAGGTGTTTAACCCCTTACACTCTTAAAAATAAAGGCTCCAAAGGGGGTGTCTTTGCAGTAATGCCATGGAAGAACCATTTTTGGTTCCCCAAAACCTTTCAGTGAACAGTTCTTAAAAGAACCATCTTGAAGAACATTTCAAAAATCCACTATAAAGATCCTTTTCTGCATTTGAAAGGTTCGATGGATGTCCAAAGTTCTTATGAAATCATCAATGCCAATAAAGAACCTTTATTTTATATGCCTAAATATGCCTAAACACGAAGTGTACCACGGGCGGCACAGTGGAATGCTATGGTTAAAAAAAAAAAAAAAAATTATATATATAAATATTCCAATAAGAGAAGAGTGGAATTGCCAGATAGACCTGCCCCAAGCCATACACACCTTCCTTGTCCTCCTTGCCCTTCTCATTAAAATTTCCTTTCAATTCTTCAACTTGACTTCTCACCCTCTAACTAATGAGTGGCCATGTCTTTAAAGGGATAGTTCACCCAACAATTTTAATTTGATGTTTATCTGTAGGTGACTTTGTTTCTTCAGTAGAACACAAAGATCTTTAACTCAAACTGTTGCGGTCTGTCAGTCACATAATGGCAGTCAATGGGCTCCATGGCTTTAAGAGTCAAAAAACCCACAGAAAAAACCTAATTAAACCATGTGGCTTGTGGCGATACATTGAGGTCTTAAGACACCAAACAATCGGTCTGTGCAAGAAACTGAGCAGTATTTATAGCATTACCTCTGCTCCACCGCAATGTCGAAGCATCCTGAGCACATTCACAACAGCCGGCGTGTGACGATGAGCAAGCAACCATAACTTCAGTCGATCAGGCTCAAAAGTTGGAAGTTGGTGAAAAGTCAACACTCCTGGATGAGTTCGTGCAAGCAAATGCAATCTTTTAGTTTTTAATCGGTTGCAACAATCAGGATAAGCACAAGTAATGAACATTTTGAGTAGCCGTAAACAATCTCTCTGCACTGTGTACACAATGAGTGATGTATACGCAGGACAGATTGCTTCCACGTTGTTGTGAACGCGCTCAGGACAGTTAATTATTGCGGTGGATCCAAGGTAAAAATTTATAGAAATACTGTTCATTTTTTTGCACAGACCGATTGTTTGGTGTCTTAAAGCGATGGTTCGGAGTAGATTTGACTACATTGCTATGCACTCCGAAGCCCATCTAAATGCCCCATCCGAAGTTTTTTTTTTTACCTTAGTCGAACATTGACGGAGATATTCGAGCTTGTCGAATGGCTTGCTACAGCCATACATGGTACATGGGATGTATCTCGTAAATTGCACCACTAAACGTGCAAGTAATCTTACCAAACTTCTACAGTAGTGTAAATAGGTTATGTACTCACAAAACGCTGCATTGGAAAATTTGTAAGTCCACCATGAGTGTATTAAAAACAACTGTTACCCACATGTCAACGTAGTAGGTGGACTTTTACGTGCTTTTCCCAAACCAGGGAAGCGACGTCGACGTGTCGCCATTTGTAGTTTTTGAGACTAGTAGGGATCGGGTAACAGTTGTTTTTAATACACTCATGGTGGACTTACACATTTTCCAAAGCAGTGTTTTGTGAGTACATACCCTATTTACACTACTGTAGAAGTTTGGTAAGATTACTTGCACGTTTAGTGGTGCAATTTACGAGATACATCACATGTACCATGTATGGCTGTAGCAAGCCATTCGACAAGCTCGAATATCTCAGTCAATGTTCGACTAAGGTAAAAAAAACTTCGGATGGGGCATTTAGATGGGCTTCGGAGTGCATAGCAATGTAGTCAAATCTACTCCGAACCATCGCTTTAAGACCTCAATGTATCATCACAAGCCGCAGGGTTTAATTTGGCTTTGTCTGTGCATGTTTTTTTTTTTTTTTTGACTCTCAAAGCTGTGGAGCCCATTGACTGCCATTATATGACTGACAGACTGCAATGTTTGAGTTAAAAATCTTTGTTTGTGTTCTACTGACGAAACAAAGTCACCTAAATCTTGGATGCCCTGGGGGTAAGCAGATAAACATCAAATTTTCATTTTTGGGTGAACTATCTCTATAAGCTCATTATGTATCCCTCTTGAGTATTTCATCTTCATTTCATCTCTCAACAAACCGCTAGGGATGCACCGATCCGTATCGGCCGATCACTTGCGCGTTTTGTCAGTAAAGCCGGTTCTGATGGCATTTACCGCTGATTACAGAACCGGCTTTACTGACAAAATGCGCAAGCATGATCGGCCGATTCGGATCGGTGCATCCCTACAAACCGCAACCTTTAGGTTACCCAATATACTCACTTCCACTGCCAAGAATGAATGTCACAACCATCGACTCTGTGCACTCAAACTCTCAAAGAGTGGACGGCGTCAATCTCTGATATGCAACAGTAAGTTTGCAGTATTCATAGCTATCCAACAATAGAACGACCTTTCTGTCATATCCAACTGCCACCTCATAAAAGGACACAATCACATGCGCAAGCACTTGCAAACCACCACCAAACAACGCCTATGAGACTATACATGTAGACCTGCCAAACTTTCACAGGACTACACTATAATTAGTTTTGGTTGTCTCAGCAACAAACACCAGAAAACAATACCTGTAAAGAATTATAATAGCCATGACTGCGTGCTAGATGAAGATAGTTTGGCACCCGGCACAAATCGATTCAAATGTGTGCTCTTTATCAGTCTTGTGACCCCTTTGAATCACTGAACCCTTTCCTCTCCATTCCACAACCTCAACATTTGTCCTTGTGTGAATTTCGGATCAATTACAAATCAGACGTGACCACTGAACTTTACGTCAAATCACCTCAGTTACGTCAGTCAACTGGATCTCAAACAACACAAAAATACCCTAGTCAAACAAACATTACAGCTAACCGTTACAGATCCTGATCAGTTTCACTGATGGGAAATTATTGTCACAGTGTCAATGAGGGCAAAAGTTTAACATGAAGTTGCATCAGAATGATACAACTGATAAGATGTGTAAGTTGCTCTTTTGCAAAGTGACGTTTTTAGATACAATTTGGGTAAGTGGTGTACATCTTATACTTGACTTCACTTTCCATAGACTCAAATTCACAGCAGGTTTCTGGCACTAATTGTGCTCCATAATACAGTCTGACCTCTCTGACATTTCTTAAACCAGCCATTGTTCTTCTCCATGCAAGTTCTAAATTAAACAGGGATCTATTTGATTAAATCTGAGGTGACTTACATTTAACCTTTATGAGGTTAGCTTGATAATGTACCAATACGTTCATGATGCAACATCGTAGATGTTGAAACCTTCAACTACAATAAAAGCTAATAAACTAAATCAGATTATGTTTTATATGAATCCACTGTCCATATAAAACAACTTCATACAATTAGTAATTTAGTTTTGGCATTTCTGACCCAAATATACTAGTGGACCTGAGTTTGCTTAGAACTTCAAATTGTTTATTTAAAATTTCGGTGTCCTCTAACAAATGGAAGCATATCTATAATTTAGCTTAAAGCAAGTAGCAGGTTTCGAAAGTCAGACAGTGTTTTTCTTTGATTTCTATCTATGAGATGCTTGGGAACATGGTTGAGAAAAAATAGAACTATAGAAATTGTCTGAAAAGCAAGCTACCCAAAAAACGATGAGATGCTTGCCTAGACTGAACTTGAGGCCATCATATATCCTAAAACACTGCACAGGGCTATGATGCTGAAAGTCTCTTCTAACTAGGCATCTTATCAGGCTTTGGTCCACACAAAAACCGCCAATCTTCAAATAAACGATAAAACAAGGCATACAGATGCGGTTTTAAATAACTATTATTAATTTATTTAGCTTTTCTTTTTTTCCCTCTCGTATCATCACTCCATTGCGCACGTGAGCGCGTGACACGAGCGCGTAACCATAGATTTAAAAGGCGTGAAAAGCGAGCAACGTGACAATGGAGATCCGCTTCTTGGTTTTAAGAGAAGGGTCTTTTCCGATGATGGGGGGTCACAAACTCCCTTTTCACCCACCAGTCTCTCTTAAATCGCCACAATGTCTCAATCTGCAAGTCTGCGCGTATTGCGACATTGCGAATGATGTAACTGACTCGTAACATGGGGAAGCGATCACAAAGAGTATTACTTGCACCCTCCAGAGTTCAGGTTAATTCATTGTGTTCATCTAAAGCTCAAGACGTGCAGTTAAATGCACTCCATCTCTCTCCCGTTGGACCATGTTGTCCACACAACACGCTTGCAAATAGTCCATGAAGCACATACCTGCGCTTTTCATTCACCAACTCCGGTTGTAAGTTCGCGCTATCCGTCTGCAATGTGCGGCCCCGGTTCACTGAACAGCATGGAGAGCTCTGAATGGCTCCGTGGATTCGTGGATATGTGGTGTGCTCTTTCCACTCGACTCTTCATACAAAACCCTGCTGCGCATGCGCAAAACTGCTGTACGGCCCCACGGGCGCTGTGTGGTGCAATAGTCTCCAGTTACAAGGACACAGGGTGTTATTACTTTGACCGTGATGTTAAAACCTGACTGGTACCCTTTGAAGCTTAAGCTATATATTATTATTAATGATTTACAATAGCAATGTCATTTAAATGATAACGAGGAAAAAAATCTAAAAATACTTTTAAAGTTGTGTTCATCACTAAAACGTGTTGAAAAGTATTTTATCTTGTTTTCAAGTAAAAATATCCAAAGATTCTTAAAAGAAAATATATTAAATTTAGAAGGAATAAATAATAAGACCAAGTGCTAAGTAGCCTAAATATTTAAAAGGGTCATGACATGAGAAACTAATTTCCTTTGATCTTTTGACATAGAAGAGGTCTTTGTATGCCTAACACATCCTGCAAGTTTCATAAAATAAAAGTAGCAGCACATCACGTCAATTCAAAAGCAAACAGAAAATATAGCTGCAAGCAGCGATTACCGGGGTTCAAGTGGTTTAAGGCATTTAGGCACATTATTTTGCAAGCTTGTAACCAACTAAATAAATGATTTTAAAAAGTCTTTTTGGCAAATTTACCATAAAAACACTATGGTCTTTAACAGTTGTTACTGTTATAGCACCAGCTGTAGTCCGATCCCCTTAAAAATGTGCATGCTTGTTTAGAATCACCTGTTGCATGTGCTCATCAGGTTTTGTGAGGTTTTGAGTTATCCTTTAGGCTTTATAGGATTTTGGGTAAATTAGGACAGGCCCCTTTTCTAAATGACCCTGTTACAGCTTCCAAAGGTTAAATTTCAACATGTTTTGATAGTTATAGGCCTAGAGAGTCCAGAGAATTGTACTGCAGTTTTTTTTTCCAATACCTAGGACTAGCAGTGGATCACGAGCAGTGGTTCTAGAGGCAAAGTTGTCAGGAAGGAGGAGTTATACCGTATGATATGAACATTGCGAATATCCCCCTGCTCAGTGGCCGATTTCTTTCAAATTTCTCTCAGACCTTTGAGGTTGTGAGCTGAACAGGCCCACCGAGTTTCGTTCTAATCGGCCTCTGTTAACTTTGTCTAACAGGTGGTCTAACTTCGTCAGCCAATGGCGACATGTTTTTTGAGATTCGCAAATGTCCTTGTAGACACTTGTGGCACTTTGGACCAAGACCATGCACACCGATTTTCATGTTGATAGGACAAATGGTTGCGCACTTATAGCCATATTTACGTTTTTAGCACCACTTAGTGGCCAAGCTCCGCAATGTTTTCCCTGTAACCTCTGAGCTCTTACATAAGTGTTCTCAGTTTGGCAGAGATATATAATTCCGTTCAGGAATTATAGGCATTTTACTAAAAGTGGCCCTGCCCCTTTCGAACGTTTTGGCGTCCCTTTTCAACAACGAGTCGAAAGTTTAGCTTTTTTTAGAAAATTGTTGATATTTACTCTCCGGAGAATCTTTCTGCACTGGTTAGGTTCCAATCGGGCAAAAAACCTAGGACTAGTTTGCAAAAGTAGGTTTTAAAAAAAAATGCAAATTGCAAAATGCAAATGTCTGAGGAGTGTTTGGTGGATTTTGTTTTGTAAACAAGGCACAGTGTCATGGAGGGTTTACAAAAAACATTTGTTAAAAGGTGAAGCGAAACTAGATCTGACTGCAGCTGCATCACAAACGGTAAGTAACTGGTTTCATAATGCTTTGTTTGGGAATGACCATTTTATTTTGATCATGTAGTCAAAACACTCACATGCAAAAGCGAGGGGGTGGTAATACTGTTTCCTATGCAATGACGTTAGCCAATAATAATAATGGCAGAATATTGATAAGTCTTAAAGAACCCACCCCATTTTAGTCATTTTAGTTGAAAAATAATTTTTTTTCCCAAATATATTTGCTTTTTTAGAGCTTTATTAACATTATAAGTAAACCTCAAGGAAAAAAAACTAAAAAACTAAAAGACGATTAGATGAAAGTTATTTAATATCTAGTTAATATCTAAGAGATTGTGTGTAGCTTCCTTGTATTCACCAATGTCCTGTTGTCTCCCTTTCTTTTAGTTCCAGTTGACAGCATGTGAAATTTAGATTAATTAGTCTTTTGTTATTAGGAATGGGCTCCAGTCATGGCGGCAAAGAGAACAAATTCCTTCATACTGAATAATGGATTGCCATATAAAAGAGCACTGAAATAAAAGAAGAATATGGAAATAGTCTTTGGCAAACCACTTGTTTATGTGAATGTTTCTGGTGTGCACAAGCATGCAAACAAAGATAGAGGCCACAAATCCTTAACCAATGAAGCTCTTTGCAGAATCTGCATGGTTATAAACAGAAAAGCACATTAATCATTTGAGACTCAAAACTTTGCACATTATGGAGTAGTTTAGAATAAATAAACATGGAATTAAAAGGCTGGATCTCACCACAGAATTCCAGACTGTGAAATTATTGATACATTTGTATAAACATTTGACAGACCTGCAGTTTACAAAGGTTCACATTTACAGTGGGCATGTCTTTAGTTTATATATGCTAGACAGCAAGGATTAGGATTTCATTACATTATCTGATAGTTCCCTGGTGTGTTCTTGTATGTCACACCCTGAAATCAGTTTTGATGTAACATTCTTAAAGAGAGCATTTTGACCTACCAAACATAGTTGTGACTGTTTATTTACATTCCTTATTTTTATTACATTTTGAGTGTCGGAAGAATGCAACCAGAGTAATGAAGGAAAACTCAAGAAAACGATTCTAGGAAACGTCCCAATGAAGCATTCCAACTTAAGAGAAGTGGACATCGATACAACTGCAATTTCTGATCTTTAGTCATGCACTATATGTGTGAAATCGTTATTGATAACATGATCCATGTGCGAAATGAATTCTATTCAAAGGTGAAATTATAAGCTTTTAAACACTACTCTTTGTAAGTTGGAAAGTTCAGTATAGCACAGCTAGAAACGAGCACCCCCATTATTCATTCAAAGCATAAATAAATTATTTATATGCTAACCTTTCTCTTTTTCTTGCACTCTCTCTTTCAAAACAGGAACTGGCAAATCCTGCTTTCATCATCTTCCAGGGTTCAAAGATCATGCACACAGCTTTATCAGAATCAGACACACCCATCAGTGCCATTATTAAAAGCTCTGACTTCACAGGTATTTTCTTGGCAAACAATAGTTATTTGATGATACCAAGTGTCAAAGCTAAGAACTGCCAGAAAAAAACAGAGTGATAACATAATTAGTCTTTGGTTAGGCTTAAGGTGCAGTCAGATTTAAAGCTGCAAAACGTTTGCAATCATAATCCAGTCATTTCAATAGAAATCTATGCAATTGGGAATTTCGAGTGAAAGTCAAAAGATTTCCACACATAGATGTAGTAATGGGTTCAATTTTGTCATGTGAATTTGCTGTGTTTACCAGCAGAAAGCTGCATAGTTTGAACGTGACTTCTGTGTGAGCTACAGTATGCTATTCACAATGGACAATGGCTCACAAAATTTTGTGAATGTGACTGCACCTTTAAAGATATTTAGATTAGACAGCTTGGCGTCATTTCCATAGATAATGAAACTACTTTAAAAGGTGTGTCTTTCAGTTGAATTTCAACTGAATTTTCCAACCTCCAATCTCATGACGAAAACACACCTGTGGTAACATTTTCACGAGATGCAAAATACGTACTGGTATGTACTTTTCGTGACATATTCGATGTAAAATTTGATGTCCATTGATTGGCGCTATAAGATTGTTTTCTTCCCAGAACAGATGAACGTACATACGGTTTGGTTTTGTACGTATCACCACAGTTCTGACTTGAAATTAGGGCTGGGCGATATGGCAAAAATGTAATCTCGATAATTTTTTCCCCATATTGAACGAAAACGATATATATTTCGATATAAGCTGTTGATGTTGCCAGCTTTAAAATAGTATCCCAACAATGACTAAAGCCACAAAAATTAAAGGGTTCATTAAATTACATTTAAAGTATAGTTTATTAACAAAAACAGATTACAGATTTGGCCTTAAAAATTAAAACAAAAAAAATAAAAGTTGTGACAGAGTATGGTAAATGAGAGTAAATGTACAAAATGTAAACATAAAATTATTGTAAAAACATAATTTGTAACACAATTATTTATTTATTTATTATTATTAATTGTTTATTTTCTCTATTATAGGTTGAGCTATTTAAATTAGAGGCAACCACTGCATTTTGAAACAATCAGCCTAGATATGTCATGTAGCCTAATTTGCGTGCATTGTGGGGATTAAAATTGCTTTTGAATGCGCGTGCGTTTTTTGCTTTCGGTTTCAGTTTTAACAATCGCGCCAAACTCTCAGCTGAGCTAAGAGTCACTTTTTAGATAGCCAAACCACTTATATAACGGAATTCGTGCTACCTTTTTTGTCGACAATTTCAACATCTTTGGATAATAACTCGAAGTTAGTTTCACTTTCGTCGCTGCTTCCTCTCTCTTTTTTTTGTCGTCCTGGGGCCTCATTTATAAAGACTTGCGTAGAAACCATCCTTGATTTTATCTAAGAACTTTTCTGATTTGATCGTAAGAGCGATTCAGAGAAAACGAACGTACGTACCACGAAATCCATGCGTACGCCAGTCATTCGGTTATAAATCACAAATGATCGTGGAATTGTGTGCAGCTGAATGTTCCGCCGTCGAAACGCCCCTGCTTAATTAATTAACATATAAAATGAGCTCATTCCTAAAGCAAAAACTCTGTGACAATGGCAAGAAAAAAGGAGCGCAAGAAATCAAATTATAGTGAGGCTGAACTATCTGCAATACCAGGCATTACCACAAGGAAACAGTCGTACGCCAGGCTGGAATCTGACGTGGAGATAAGTACTTTTCCACGTCAAAGACGGTTTTTATAAATCTGTACTTTGACGTGGATTTGATCGTACGAACACTCTAAGATGAAATCAGTGCGTAAGAAAGTTTTATAAATGAGGCCCCTGGTGTTAAGTTTGCTTCGCAAAGTGCGGTAGGAAATGAACTTTGTACTTTCACGTGCACACGCACGCTGTACGCTGATTGGCTGTTGTCGCATATTTCTACTGTGTGATTGGCTCTTAGATTAATCCATATCGAGCAAAAAATGTCTAGATCTTATCATCGTTATTAACATAAATTTTATCGCGATTCGATATGATATCGTTTATCAGCCCAGCCCTACTTGAAATGTTCGTTAAATGGCTCTATAACTCTAATGCTCTCTGACGTTTTAAAATAATTTATAATCTGTACTACACCTTAGCCTACCTGATAGTATGAACAAAAGCGAATGTGATGTAAAAACGCAATCGCAAGCATGCCGTTTTTATTTTTATTTTTATTTTTTATTTGTCTTCTTTCAGCTCTTTCATCATGAATTATGTTTTTCAAGGGATTCATATCCTAAAACACACACTGAACATCACAAGTGGCTCTGAATTGTCAAAACACCAATCAAAATGCACACTACAGATGCAAAAAATGCTGAAAATCTGAAATTATCTGCTAATAGTACTGGATGATCCTTCCAAGAGATGAACTTTCCATATCTTAGGTGGCTTTTGAAGAGATCAGAGGCGAAATTTGAATTAAATAGAATTTTCACCCGTATGTCGTTCCTAACCTATATGAACACATTATATGGACAAAAAAGTCTATTTCAACATTTTAAATACATGAAAACATCCTTTTGTTCTGAGAATGTATGTTTCCCTTATTTCACAGAACCAACACATTCCCGCACAGGTCCTCTCCCTCTATTTGTTATTTTTTCACTACTTGCAGATGTAGAATGACCCATCTCTGTTTGATCAGATCGGAGGTGGGAACTTTAACCCAGAACTCCACAACACAAGCAAACTAGCCCACAGGCCTGTTTATCCACACTGAACTTCTTCTCTTCACAAGTCCCTCTCAAAACATCCCCCTGCAGTTCACCGCCTGTATCTCCTCCTGTTTCAGTTCCATTTATGCTCAACAGAAGCCTATTTTTCTGTACACAAACCAAATATTTCCATCAGCAGCGGAGATGGGTGGAGCAGTATTTTTACAGAATAATGTGATTAGTACTAAACTGTGGATACGGTCACGGCCATCAGTGGGGTGGATGGCTTGCTCTGATTTCATTTGGCTTGGCTAAACATGTATTAGCACATTCTAATAGCCCTTCTGCTTATCTAAAAGCCATTTCCAGAATTCGTTAGCTGAAGAACAGCCCAATTTGAAAAGCCTCTTCTTATCTGGTTATATTAGAAAGTTATTTTCATGTCAGAAGCTATTGTGTGCTTCTGATGGTACTAGATGAGATGAGCTTTCCATATCTGAGGTGGCTTTTGATGAGATCAGAAGTGAAAATAGATGTTTTTCTGTTTAGTTTGGTTTAGGCTACCACTGAATACTGATTTAGGGCCCAGAATAGTAAGGTAGTAAGGACATTGTTAAAATAGTCCATGTGACATCAGTAGTTCAACCGTAATGTTATAAAGCTACAAGAATACTTTTTGCGTGCAGAGAAAACAAACTAACTACATGACATGAAATAGCATCAAAGACTGACACAGACACGAAGAAATTGTTGCATAAAGTTGTTAGTTTTGTTTTTTTGTGCACAAAAAGTATTCTCGTAGCTTTATAACATTACGGTTGAACCACTGACGTCGCATAGACTATTTTAACGATGTCCTTACTACATTTCTGGGCCTTGAATGTGGTAGTTGTGTTGCTGTCTATGCAGGGAACTTTTGTGAAGAATGCAAAAGCTTATGTCAGGGCCTTAAAATTACCAACCCTGCAACACAAGGCCCTGACTACAATAGAAATGTCAAGTGCAATACAGTTTAAGAGATATGCATTTACTACAACACTCCATCTAGCCGTCTACAAGACCACAACTGTCACCATGACACTGACCAGAGACCACAGGGAAGTTGTGCTCTTTTTTTTCCTGTTACTAAGGGGAGACATGTGGAGTGAGAAGCATGTGACACGCTTTAGATAGTACAGAATGTATTATAACACATCTCATTTAAATGCCTAATTCAGCTGCACACATATTTTCCACCAAATGAAAGAATGTGTTGGCCCCTGACAATGTACTGTGAGTTGGAAGGATATTCTCAGCACTCACACATTGATCAAAGCCAACAATGGTCACTAAATACCCATCAACACGTAATAATGAATAATGATCACAGTCAGTACTGATTAAAAAAAACAGGTTCTAGGCCTAAATGTGTAGCATGTGATATGAGATGAGTGTATCAACCAGACTGTCTCATCCACTGCTTTGTGTGCAAAAATGCAAATGATGTAAAGCAGTGGTTTTTAACCACTGGTTCTCTAGGCCAGGGCCTCAAGAGGACGTAAAGTGATGTAACATAAGACAAAACAAACTTTAAAAAGGACATATTATGAAAATCAGATTTTCCATGTGCTATAATCAGTTACATCTACTAACCAAGAAAATGTGGGAAAAAAGGACAACCCAGTAACTTTGTTTTGGTAAGCCTTTCTCTGTACGCTTGTAAAAAAAAATTAGCTGGTCATATTTTGCTCCCCCCATGATAAATGAAGGGGATCTTACTATAATATTACCGCCCCTTAATCTGCACGTTTCCACCTATGGCACCCTTATTTTGTTTTCGCAAGAGACAATGGCAAAAGTTAGAGCAAAGCATGCTAACTGTTCTGTCGTTGGCTGCACAAAGGAGCACAGAACACTATTTAGAGTCCCAGCTTCAGAGGAGATAAGAGAGTAGTGGATTTATTAAACTGCTGCCACACAGATCTAATATAAACATGGAATTTCTTTCCCAGTTGTTTACCTTTACAGACATAACTGACTATTTTTGTAACTCCTGTGTGTTTTTAACATAAACTTGTGTGTATTTGACAATTTAAGCACAATAAGACATGAAAGATAACTTAGTTTAGTACCCACATGCCATGTGACAGCCACTTTCTGTGTGCATTTTTCAGATGTGTGCACTCAGAAAACCGTATATCAGAAATGTTGGTTTAAAACGCACGATTTCAGCATGATCGACATGATAATCAAAACCAAACAGATGTATTTTGGCAGAGTATCTGAGGTATGAGCTGTAAAGGCACAGCTTTATTCTGGAAAAGGGGGCGGGGATTGTTAAAACGGGCATTATAGGTGTCCTTTAATATAAGTCTAAACATCAAGTTGTTTCTTATTTAAATTCGCCTACAGAACAACATTTATTTTTTTATTAAAGAACTAGGATTCCTATGATCTTGAAAACTTTAATATACGAGGTCCTCATTTCAAAAGTGTGATTTCTAGACGGAGAAGTCAGGTAAATTAATAAAATCTTAAACCGCCATGGGGAGTTTTATAAAGAACATATGGTTTTCAAGTTATGCCAAGCTCTAAAATATTAAATTAAATTAAAAATAAATGGTTTATCCTTAAAAGCCAGCAAATGTATCCAGTAAATTTCTAAAGTCATGTTAATTCATTAGTTTAAAAAGGAACTTAAAACTTCTGTAATCCTGAAATTTAATTTTTAACAGCTGTTATGTTGCAATTGTGGTTTTATTCATCTAACAATTTTTAATTTTCCGGACTGCAACATGATTTCCTGTAACCTTATCTTCTTATATCATAGAATTGCAATACAATATAACTTTATATTTCTCATGTGACTTTATATCTTACATTAAACTCACTCTATTTTTTTCTCTGGCACAAAAACAGCCTCCTAGAAACCAGAGGTGGAAAGAGTAATAAAATATGCTACTCAAGTAAAAGTACTGTTACTTCAATGAAATTTTACTTAAGTACAAGTAAAAGTACTGGTCAAAAAATCTACTCAAGTAAAAGTAAAAAGTAACTCATTTAAAATTTTACTCTGAGTAAAATTTAGTGAGTAATTTTTTTTTCTTGAACAGCAGTGCTGGGTGGGGGATTCTAGTGTTATTAAAAAAAAACCAAGGGGATATAATTCTCAACCTGGTTGTTTTTATTTGAGGAAACAACTTTACAAATTAAAGTGCAATAAAAACAAATAAATAAGAAAAAAAAAAAAAAACTATACAAAACATTTAGGGAATTTTTTAGGCAAATAATCCCATAAAACTTTAAACATCACAACCACTGAATGTCTCATAAACTGTGAATTCAGTAGAGCAGGGTTTCCCAACCTTTTTTTACTGCGGCCCCCCCTCCTTCTCCGTTCAATTTTGCAAGGCCCCCCTATGCCTGACATGTCCTCTTATTTATTATTATCTTATTTATTTATTTACTTCCGCAGTAAAGAGAAAAGCATTTATTTTTAAGTCTTTTTTATTAACCAAAACATTTGTTTTGCCTTATTATTCTTCTACTGCATGTTATAAAAAAACTCAAAATTCAAACAAACTTTAAATTAAAACTTTAAATATACCTTATAACCTTTAAAGAAAACCTCTGCTAAATTCTAACCTTTTAAAATTATATATACAGATTTTAAGCTCCTGAATTCCTTACTTCAGACATTCTTTACAACTTCAGAGTACTTTTTCTTAAACAAGTTAACCTGCCATTCCAAACAGGACAGGGAGATGCCAAAAGACCACTAAACCTATCCCTTTGAACTTGACTGACTGAATATCTACTGTTTCCATTAAAAATTTAACATATGAATTCAAACTACAGCAAATACATTCTAAATCTGTTGAAACGCATCGATGTGAAAGTTCGACAAAGACACGATCAGTGAACTGTCAGTGCAGCCTGATGCTCATAAACACCGAGCCTCACTCCTCTTCTATGGGTGAGCATTCATTATAAAACACTCACAGGACAGTAATTTGGACAAGTAGGCAAATGTTTTGACGCAAAAATACGATGGGATCAGAGTCCTGAGAGCGCGCATAGTTTGTGAATTAATAGCGGACTTATGCGTGCCGAATGTACGACTCTGATTTACACGAGTGTTATACATTAGGTACGCGCAAGTTTGTTATTACCTTGACATTAGCGCGACGGTTTGCTTCATGCATCAAGCCGAGAGATGTAACTCTGCAAAACTGTCCGTCTCCATCTTTCTTGAGTTAGCGCGCTGCGTTTGTTCTCCCGCTCACCAAGCAATCAGTAACGTTAGTTCTCTTACGAGAGGTCTCTCGTACTGCGTAAGCGTAAGCTTACGCTTGGGGAAAATCCTTTCCGCGAGAGATATTGAAGCCAAAAAATTATCCTTAATTTTGTATTAATGTAAAACGCGTTGCCGCAGTGAGCAGACATAGGCGAGGCGTATTGCGTGCCTATTGGCTGCTCTGCAGCAACTGCAGCACCTATCGAGCGAGGCTTGGCGCGAAACCAGCTCCAATGAGGGCATTTCGCGCCTAATACGTCATCTCCCGCCGAAAGTGGCGTGATCCAAGCCTATAAATATCGCTCGAAGGCAGCTACACTCTGATTTTTTCATCCTTCAAGCGAAGCTCACGCATCGCTGGAGCCGGAGAAGAAGCCGCCGTCGACTGCAAGCATCTCAGCGGGACGAGCCATTGGAACTGCTGGCCACGCCGCCTTCCGTGCCTTCCTGCTGCGCTTTCCGGCGCCTATATCCTTTATAATCCTTTATAATCTACAGTGTGTGTCGCCGCTGCGATACACACTGTTTCTCTAAGAGAGCAAAGTGTCTTTTTAAAGATGCTTTCATACGGCTCGTGCAGATGCCAATGGCGACTCTGAGGACTTGCCTTGCCTTCTTCACTGAGACTGCTCCCCCGCCCGCGCGGTGTCGCGCCGTAAAAAGCGCTGTGCCCAGCGGGCCCCGGACCCTTCCTCCAGATGACAAAGCTCGCCGGTTCGCCCGCCTGCTTCATCGACCTCGTCAGCCTCTGTTCCGGACGTAAAGCGGCCGCTGTATGCCACCGCTTCCATCGACGCCGCTGACGAGGGGGGCCATGAAGGAGGAAGAGGATTTCCGTTTCCCGCCAAAGCGGGAACGCGCATGCTGCTCAGAAGAGGCGATAGCAGCCCACTTATGTCTGCCCTCCGCTGGACGGCGTGCTAAGTCGGCCCTCCCCTCTAAAGCTTGCCGTCAGACGTCAAACCTGCTTCGCCGCGCTCTCGCCGCCGCCTAGCCGCGTCAGCGCTGCGTAACATGGTCTCTCACCGTTGCTGAGAGGCACCCGTGGTTAACGCTTTCTGACGTTTTTCTCGTCTGGCCGCCGCCCCGCCAGACGCGGCCCGCGGCCCAGGATTGAGTTGAAACCTGAGCCTCCGAAATCGTCCTAGCACATCTGGGAAAACGACAGTGTACGAGTCCCGCGGTTGCCGGACCCCCACCAAAGTTATTCGCTCGTCCAGTTCCAGGAAATGTGACTGTTCCAGTGTTTTCTGCAGCCAACAAACCGGCTCCGTCGCCCGTTTGCCTGCACACAAAAGTCGTTCCCACGGCTACACAGATAAACCCCCAATAAAGTGTATTATCTGGTGTCCCGGCCACGGCCGATGGTGTTTCATGTGTCGTATGAATATGCCCACTAACCAGTGCTCATCTCTACACACAAACACAGCGCACATAAAATCGACTCAGATCGATTGCGCGTCACACGTGGTAAATGTGCCCGCTTCACAGTGCCCACAGACACCACATTATGCACTGTTGGTTTCTGTAAAAACGAAACCAACAGTGCATTAACTCTATGCTTTGGGATGTTAAATGTGCCCGCTTCACAGTGCTCACAGACACCTCATTATGCACGTCAACCGGTTTCTGTTAAAACGAAACCAACAGTGCATCCGCTCTATGCAGGCGAACGTTGTTTTGGAGTGTTAAATGTGCCCGCTTCACAGTGCTCACAGACACCTCATTATGCACGTCAACCGGTTTCTGTAAAAACGAAACCAGGAGTGCGTTCGCTCTATGCAGACGAACGCTGTTTGGAGTGTTGAACGCCGGTGCGCGAGTCCCGCGGCTGCCAGACTCCCACCGAAAGTATTCGCTCGCTCAGCTCCAAGAAATGTGGCTGTTCCAGCGTTATCCGCAGTCATCAAGCCGGCGCTGCAGCCTGCTTGTCTGCACTCAAGAGCCGTTCTCACGGCTACCCAATTAAATCCTCAAAGGAGTGTATTTTCGGGTGTTCCGGCCATAGCCGAAGGTGTTTTGTGTGTAGCTCGCATGCACATACACATGAGCACATCCTGTCATACATCCTGTCGACCCGAATCGGCTGCGCTTCACATGTGATAAATGTGCCCACCCCAGAGTGCCCACACATATCACATCAGGCAGGTCTTACGGTTTCTGTAAAAAACGAACCGGACGACGCCCCGTTTACACGGCTAAAGGCTGCGCTGAGTGTGTTGAATGTGCCCGTTACTACGCAACCACATATACACACAAAGATAGCAGTCCCCGCGGTCAGTGTACCCCGAGCCTCGAATGTCACAGTCACTCGTGCGTCACAACGCACCGAAGCGACTCCGTTATTGACAGATCGGAGCGCGCTTCGCACCTACCCCCTTGCGTTACAGGTAAATGCATGGGAAAAGCTCCCAGGGGTTTCACAATGGGTGCTGGACATTATTAAAGGAGGCTATTCGCTACAGTTTCACCGACTTCGCATGTGGTATATGTGCCCACCCCAGAGTGCCCACACATATTACATCAGGCAGGTCTTACGGTTTCTGTAAACCGGACGACGCCCAGTATACGCGGCTTAAAGCTGCATCGAGTGTGTTAAATGTGCCGTTATCACGCAACCACATATACACACAGAGAAAGCAGTCCCCGCGGTCAGCGTACCCCGAGCCTTGCATGTCACAGACACCGAAGCGGCTCCGTTAGTAACAGATCGGAGCGCGCTTCGCACCCACCCCTCGCATTACATGATAGATGCATGGGAAAAACTCCCAGGGGTCTCAAAATGGGTGCTGGACATTATAAAGAGAGGCTATTCGCTCCAGTTTCGACGACGCCCTCGCCGTTACACGGCGCGCGTCGAGACCACGATAAAGGCAGATGCAGCACACCTGCTACGAGCCGAAGTGACCACTAGATCTAAGGCAACTGAACAAAGCGCTAGTGAAGCGAAAGTTCAGAATGCTCACAACCAAGAAAATCCTCGCACAAGTGTGCCGAGGAGACTGGTTTGTGTCAGTGGATCTGAAAGACGCGTATTTTCAAATACAGATAGCGTCGCGTCACAGGCGATTTTTGAGATTCGCCTTCGAGGGCCAAGCTTATCAGTACACAGTCCTGCCATTCGGTTTGTCCCTAGCACCCCGTACATTTACAAAGTGCATGGACGCAGCGCTCGCCCCGCTCAGACAGAAAGGCGTGCGAATACTGAATTATTTGGACGACTGGCTGATTTTAGCGCAATCTCACTCAATGCTCAGGGAACACACGACCATGTTACTCGATCACCTCGAGAACTTGGGTTTGAAAGTCAATTGGGAGAAAAGCTCGCTGAACCCCAGCCAGAATATCTCCTTCCTGGGCATAGAAGTGGACTCGCTGGCAATGACAGCTGACGAAGCTTTCGTCAGTGCGCGCGCTGAACGTTCAGAGCGCAGTGAGCGCGCTCTGCCGCAGCAAGTCTGCCCCGCTCAAGACCTTTCAAAGAGTGTTAGGTCTTATGGCCTCAGCATCATCAGTTCTACAGTTAGGGATGCTCTGCATGCGCCCACTGCAGTTCTGGCTGAGAGCGCGAGTGCCGCGCCGAGCGTGGGCGTCCGGTCGACTCCGTCTCACGATCAATCAGAGATGCGTTACAGCCCTGATGCCGTGGAGAACAGCCGGCTGGTACCAAACAGGTGTCACTCTAGAGAGACCCTCGAAGGTGAAAGTAGTGTCCACGGATGCGTCCACCTCGGGATGGGGAGCGCTGCTAGACGGCAGACCGTCGTTCGGACAGTGGTCAGAACGCGAGAAATCGCTGCATATCAACTGCCTCGAAATGATGGCAGTGGAGAATGCGCTGACATATTTTCTTCCCTTATTGAAGGGAAGTCATGTATTAGTCCGCTCCGACAACATATCGGTAGTGGCTTACATAAATCGCCAGGGCGGTCTCAGGTCCAGAAAACTACATGCACTTGCAGAACGCCTTCTGGTATGGGCTCATCGCAACCTGTGCTCGCTGAGGGCAGCGCACGTGCGGGGGACCCTAAATGTAGGACCAGACAGACTGTCCAGGAACAATGTTCCGGCGGGCGAATGGTCGCTGCACCCTCAGACGGTGCAACTATTATGGAAAACATTCGGCAGAGCGGAGATAGATCTATTTGCATCTCAGGACAACGCTCATTGTCTAGAATTCTTTTCCAAAGCCAAGGACGCGCTAGCCCATGCGCGGCCCCGCCGTCCTCTTTATGCTTTTCCCCCAGTCTCTCTCCTACCTCAGGTGATAGAGAGGGTGAAGGAGGAAGGGTGTGCAATACTGCTAATAGCGCCGTTTTGGGGGAACCAGCCTTGGTTCCCAGCGCTGATGCAGATGACGAGCATCGCACCGTGGCCAATACCTGTGAGGAGAGACCTCCTCTCGCAGGCGGGCGGCGCGATTTGGCACCCTCACCCCGAGCTGTGGTCCCTTCATGTATGGGTCACCAGGGAATATATGATGAACTCCCCACAGGAGTGATATCAACGATCACACAGGCTAGGGCTCCATCTACTAGACGGCTCTATGCCTCGAAGTGGTCGATATTTGCGGACTGGTGCACAGCCCGCGGATCTTCACCCACAGACTGTGGAGTGACAGATGTACTTTCCTTCCTACAAGAGCTGCTGGACAAGGGCAGGTCCCCGTCCACGCTCAAAGTTTATGTGGCGGCCATAGCAGCGTTCTCGAGGACAACGCTAGGTCAGTCAATAGGGAGGAACGATTTAATCATATGCTTCCTTAGAGGAGCTAAGAGATTAAATCCACCCAGACCGCCTTCAGTCCCAACGTGGGACCTTTCTGTGGTGCTGGACGCTATGAAGGGCGGACCATTCGAACCACTACAGGCGGCTGAATTAAAATATCTGTCTCTTAAGGCTATATTCCTCCTAGCGCTCGCTTCAGTAAAGCGCGTAGGAGACTTGCACGCGCTCTCCGTGGGCGCGACATGCATGGAGTTTGGACCTAACGACTCTAAAGTTATACTCAAACCCAAGCATGGATATGTGCCAAAGTCTATTAACACACCGTTTCGAGCACAGGTCATTGCACTGTCTGCTCTGCCGGTTGTGGATGAAGAGGCTGACGCGAGACTCTTATGTCCAGTGAGAGCGCTAAGAGTCTATGTGTCTCGCACGTCTGCTTTTAGACAGACAGAACAGCTGTTTGTCTCGTTTTACGGGCATTCTAAAGGAATGGCTGCGTCAAAACAGACTTTATCCAGATGGATAGTGGATGCTATTGCACTGGCGTACGAGTCCAAGGGCATGCAATGCCCGCTGGGTGTCAGAGCACATTCCACGAGGGGCGTGGCCTCGTCGTGAGCTTGGTCGAGTGGGATTAACTTGCAAGACAGTTGTACGGCGGCAGGCTGGGCCTCTCCGTCTACATTCATAAGATTCTACAACTTGGAGGTTCCCGCCCTACAGGCCAAGTTGCTATCGGTCTAGATATTAACAGATATCTAGACCCATGTTCCAAGTTTATCCAGGTCGTTTACCTGCCCGGATACACCAGGAGCCAGTGTTTCTAGGGTCCTAATCCCCTTATACGTTCAAGCACGTTCAAGCACTATATGAACCCCGGGCTATCGCCCTCGGGTCTATGGTATCAGATCTTGGCATGCACGGCGTTTTACATGGGGTCCCCAAGCGTAAGCTTACGCTTACGCAGTACGAGAGACCTCTCGTAAGAGAACGTACTCGGTTACTAACGTAACCTCGGTTCTCTCAGAGAGGGAACGAGTACTGCGTACCTTGCCGTGCAAGCGCGTGCTCTGGGCGCTTTTATGATGAAAAAACCAGAGTGTAGCTGCCTTCGAGCGATATTTATAGGCTTGGATCACGCCACTTTCGGCGGGAGATGACGTATTAGGCGCGAAATGCCCTCATTGGAGCTGGTTTCGCGCCAAGCCTCGCTCGATAGGTGCTGCAGTTGCTGCAGAGCAGCCAATAGGCACGCAATACGCCTCGCCTATGTCTGCTCACTGCGGCAACGCGTTTTACATTAATACAAAATTAAGGATAATTTTTTGGCTTCAATATCTCTCGCGGAAAGGATTTTCCCCAAGCGTAAGCTTACGCTTACGCAGTACTCGTTCCCTCTCTGAGAGAACCGAGGTTACGTTAGTAACCGAGTACGTTTTCATAATATATAAGTTTGTGTCAAATCAATAAAAGTGCTAATAAAAATGGATTAATCATGATTAATTGCATTCAAAATAAAAGTTTGCGTTAACATAATATATGTGTGCAATGTATATAAGCCAGTGTTTACATGTATTTATATTTTTAGTGGTGGGCAACAATTAATCGCGAGTAAATCGCATCCAAAATAATCGCAATCCAAAATAAAAGTTTTTGTTTATATAAGATATGTGTGTGTACTGTGTATATTTATCATGTGTATATATAAAGACACATGTAAAGTTCATATTTTGAAAATATTTACATGTATTTACATGTATATATTTATATTCATATAATTTATATTATATATAAATAGTTTTAATATGTAAACATATTTTTCTTAAAATATATACATGCTTGTGTATGTATTTATATATGGATAATTATATATATTATGAAGACAAAATATTTTGTCTAGTTTGTGTCAAATCAATAAAAGTGCTGTCAAATCAATTAATCACGATTAATTGCATCCAAAATAAAAGTTTACATAATAATAATATGTACATGTTTACATAATATATGTGTGTGTACTGTGAATTTTTATGTGTATATAAAATACACACAAATATACGTGTGTGTGTGTGTGTGTGTGTGTGTGTGTATTTATTTATTTATTTATTTATATCGAAATAGTATACATATATATTATTTATACACAAACTTTTGTTTTGGATGCAATTAATCATGATTAATTGATTTCACAGCACTAATAGTAACTTATGATGACGAAAGGCCCATCTAGTTATAATTCTTTAAACAATTAGTGAATTATTCATATTATTATTTTTACTTTAAAATGACTTAAAAACCTTTTTTTAGCACTATTATGGTGTTTTGTCAGTTAAAACAGTAAACTATTCATTTTAACTTTTATAATATAATAATATTCCTTTAATATTGATCTTATTTCTGATTTACCAATAGTTAAATGGATACAAATTCTGTCATCATTTACTTACCCTCATGTATCAAACCTGTATTCCTTTTTTCTGTGGATGTCTTGGTGATTTCTTACCATTTTATGAAAGTAAATAGGTCCCAGTGTTGTTTTGGACCCATTTGACTTTCATTGTATGGACAAAAGTATGGTGAGTAAATAATGACAGAATGTAGTTAGTGAGCTAATAAAAGTACAAGCAGCAACACCAGAGAAAGCCAAAATAGCAAAAGCCCCTGGTCCTGTTAGCTTGTTCATTTCCCTTTTTCCTCTTTCCTCTCTGCACCCGTTCCTCCCTCAGTTGATTTTCCCTGTCCTCCGTCCTACACGCAGGGGACATTAATCCAGAAATCTGCATATGTGCTGCGCGCCTCGGGAGCCGGGGCTGTCCAGACACGCCGGCGTATGATTTCACATTGTTTTGAGCAAATTGCAGCTTCTGATGATGGGAATCTAATTCCCACCGAGCTCGAGGAGGGAGGGGATGGAGGACGAGAGGGAGGAGGGAAGCGTTACCGAGGCAGCAGCCGTCCTGTGGCATGGCAGCGCGTGTGCCTGCGTGGTGCCACTCATGCAGACACTTCCACACGTCCAGGGAGGGGGCATCCTAATACACCAAATTGCTGATACACATGTAAGCAAATATCCTCTCAAATTACTTTCTCTCTCTTCAGGCCCAAGCTCGCGATGAGGCTTGTTATTTAAGAAAGCAAGGGCGGTGATTTTGTTTTTCCTCTAAGAAGGGCTCTAATTTGCATTGCATGCCGAATTACATGAACAGGAGGCCCACCTCTGGCAGGGCTCGCAAAGGCTCCATATGCCTGTATTTTTGTCACGTTTAAATTTAGTTGATTTAAGGACAGATGTGGTGTGCAATCAGCGGCACACTCCGTTTATTTCTCATGAAATTGGACTTTGTGCTAAGAATGTTTGCGTTTGCGCTAAATTGCCACGTTTATTGGGGTCTTGAGTGTGCCATCGTCTTCCATTTGCGACGGCCATGCGTGCATATGGGACCGGCATAAGAGATGCCTGATTTGCTTTAAACGGCAGCTATCTTTAGAAAATGATGTCTGTTTGAGTGTATAGACGCTGCACGGTATGTAGGCAATCCATCTAGACAATTAGCAGAATGATTCAGACTGCGGCAGCACGGAAAAAGCCACCAGCTGTGTGCATCATACCAATCATATGCCGTACACATTGAAGAAACAAGTTCGTCCCTCTTTATACACATCGCTGCATGATATGTATTACTTTACTAACAGCGTCCCTGAACAACCTTTCAATGCAAGAAGATTATTAGCAACAAATTACCAATAAAATCATGAAGTAGTTCTCCAGTTGCCTTTATGCTAATGTTATGGGTCATAATTAGGCCCTTTGGTATATTTATTGGTTATATAAAGAAAGAAAGTGGTCGTTAAACTACTGCCGACTATGCTTGTCATTATTATTATGGCGTTTTGTAGTTTTTTGGTAAATGTGTATGCAAATAAAGTACTAAAGACAGTTTTCATATAGAAATTACTAGAAAAAGTAACACATTGAATTAAGCATGAAATTTTGAAGTAGGAAAACTGAAATAGTGATAGTCTTGTAAAATGTACTTCAGTAATCTTTGTTTTATTTAGAGTTTAAATGTTTTTTTTTTTTACATTGTAGTGTCATATGTGTTTTAAGGCTTATTAACTTACTTAAAGTGATAGTTCACCCAAAAAATAAAATTAGCATCAATTACTTACCCTTATGTTTTCCAAACCTGAAAAAGAAGATATTTTGGGAATTTTCAATTAAAGGCTTCAATGTTGTCTGATTCCCAAAGTTCTCTAATTTTTGTTTTGTTTCACAGATATGGATTGACATACAGTGAGTAAATGATGACAGAATTTTCATTTTTGGGTGAACTACCTGTTTAACATCAGTAAGACTTTCAAGAATTTCACTTTTCCTCAGAAATCCAGAAGAGATTTGGAGAAATTTTAATGGAAGGCAATGGGCTCCAGTGATACCTTACGAGAATGAACCATGGTTTGACTACAAATGTGACCCTGGACCACAAAACCAGTCATAAATGTTGAAATTGAGATTTATACATCTCAATAAGCTTTCCATTTATGTATGGTTTGTTAGGATAGGGCAATTTTTGGCTGAGATTCAACTATTTGAAAATCTGGAATCTGAAGGTGCAAAAAAAAAAAAAATCAAAATATTGAGAAAATCACCTTTAAAGTTGACCAAATTAAGTTCTTAGTAATGCATATTACTAATCAAAAATTATGTTTTGATATATTTACGTTATAAAATGTAGAAAAAATCTGTATGGAACTTGATCTTTACTTAATATCCTAATGATTTTTGGCATAAAAGAAAAATCAATAATTTTAACCCATACTATTTATTTTTGGTTATTGCTACAAATATTCCTGTGCTACTTAAGACAGGTTTTGTGGTCCAGGGTCAAAAAATAAACCAAAAACATGGTTACTATAGTTAAACTATGGCAACCACAAATTAACCATGGTTTTGCTACATTTACCATTGTTTAAACATGGTATTTTTAGTAAAACTGTAGTTATACAAATGGTAATCAATATGCCAAAAAAAAAAAAGATGACAGAATTTTCATTTTTGAATGTGCTGTCTCTTTAAAATAATTAAGGCTAGAGTGATTTTGGATGTTTTTTCCATAAATACATGTCGAAACCAAGAGATATGATGTATTATGTTAAGATACTGTAGTAAAACCTTGACCATGGGATGATAAAAGAAAGGGGGGAAAATAGAGAAAATGGAGGTAGCCAGAAAGAAAGAAAGAGAAAGGGTGGGCGAAGTTGTCAGGCGGAGTGTGTGAGCTAGCCAGATGATAATGTGGCATGACACTTCTGAAATGAGACACTGGTTGCCATGGCAAAGAGGCAGGAGGGACAGTCTCTCAAGAGGCCCAAATAAAACAAGCTGTAAATGATGTTTGATTAGAATTTAGATCATGTAATCGTTCGGGACAGGCCTTTTGTCAGCTGCTTTAAAGCCCAGGCTTTTTGCAATTCTTCACAGAGCTGCTTCTGCCATGGCGAAAACACTCTCTCCAGTCCTTCCCATCTGTATCTTGTCCTCTCTTCCCATCTCTTATGCTTCTCATTATCTCACCTGTTTAACACATCGTAATGATCCTCTTCGGTAAGACTTTCGTAACGGAGTCAGACGTTAGCACGTGTTTAATTTCAGTGTGAAATGTACGTCGAAACAATCTCGCAAGCACGTTGTCCGGCAGGTGTATGGACGGGATGAGTATTGTAAAAATGGTCTTTTCCTCAAGGTCCCAGTGCAATTTTAAGAAGGAAACATGATGCATTAAGAGCCGGGGGTGAAAACTTTTGAACTGAATGAAGATGTGTACATTTGTCTTATTTTGGCTAAATATCATATTTTCTTCATTTAGTACTGCCCTTCAGAAACTACAGAAGATACTTACATGTTTTCCAGAAGACAAAATAAGTTAAATTTACCCTGATCTTCAAATTTAAAAAGTTAATGCATTGTGTTACCTTCTGAAGCATCAGTGAGCTTTTGAACCTTCTCTAAGAGTTGCATATGAGTCCCTCAGTTGTCCTCAGTGTAAAAAGATGGTTCAAATACACAATATTGCTGAAAAACCAAATAATTTGTAGAACCTGAAGGATTTTTCTGAAGAATAGTGGGCAGTTCACAGGGTTCCCGCGATGTCTTAAAAAGTCTTGAAAAGTCTAAAATTTAAAAATCAAGATTTTAGGCCTTAAAAAGTCTTAAATTCGCTGATCTAGGCCTTAAATAATTTTACACAGGTCTTATTTTTCCGATGTCCATGTAACGCTACCTCTAATGCTCATTTAAATTCTCTTTTTGTTGTTGCTTGGTTGTTTCCGTGGTGTTGTAGTTCTTTATTTCACTAGTCCAAATATAATTTGCTTTTGTACAACTACAAATGAGACCAGCATGCAATAGCCAATCAGCTTTCTGGTATTGGCGCATCTTTCTTGGATTGTACCACAGACGTAAAATGGATTTAGCTTTTTAGCGATGGGGAAGTGCAAATTTAGCGATACTTGGCTTGAAAAAACTGAATATAGGGCTTGGCAAAAGCCAGTTGCTAACAACTGAAGATATTTTTTCTCCCCCTGCGGAAGTTACTGCGTCTTCAGACAGAATCGCAGTAGCAGAATACAGGTCGAACTACCTTTTTTGCATATATTATGTTCTCAGTAATAATAATAAATATAAGTTAGGCTGAGCTAGCTGACCACTAGCCTTCGCGATACTTTTAGCCAGATTAAAACTGAAGTGACAAAAACAACTAGCAAAGCATCGAAACACAAGAAAGATTCCTATTTTAATACATTCAAAGTGAACAGCAATTGATAATAGATAGTGTATTTCCGGTCTCTTTGTGAGAGACTTCTAAACAAATGAGCGTAACAGCACTCTAAAGAAACACACTGAGGTAAAAATGTAAAATGTATAGTTTATTTATAACATGATATAGTTCAGTGATATACCAAGGGAGCTTTGTTTTGTTCTGTTTCACCAACGAAAATAGTTCCAAACAAGGATCGCAGCAGAAGTATAGCACATTCTCCAAGCATCGTTTTATTACTAAATGATTCAGTGTTTTGCTCGAATCCGTTGAAATAACTCAATAACTCGCTCATTAAGTGACTTACCGCCACCTGTTGGTAGTTTAGTATGTTTAAAAGTATGCATCCCCACCCCAACATTTCTAATTTATATATTCATATATGTATTTAAAACATTATTCACATAACATAGTTTATTGCACTTTTAATTTTGCATTGTAAATTATGTAATCTGACTGCTAACAGCCATATAGAATTTATTGATAAATTGTAATAAGTTCAAAGGTGATGCATACATTTCAAAAGTAAAAAAGGCCTTTATAAAGGTAAATCAAATATGTAGATTTAAGATGTAAAAGCTAATAGAGCACTGATGAATATATTGCTTCAGGATTGTTTACATCACCAGATTTCTCTAGTTGTACTTTTATGGTGACATTTGTGTGGAATAGTATCTGCTGATATGAAAATTTCACTGTATATACTGTAGTAATACATTTAATTTATGACAGCCATGAAATTTTGTTTACTTTTTACATTAAACACATTATATATTACATATTAGGGGTGTGCAAAGCAGCCGGTATTTGTATCTGTATTTGTATTTGATAAGGGGGGAAAAGTATTTGTATTTGTATTCGAGTAAAATTCAAAATAGGTGTAAAATCCTGTTTTTTTTTTTTGTGCGTTACACTTATAATTTACGTTATAGTGTAAGTATTCTTTAATTATATCCATTATAATAATTATGTATATGCAATATTGGTTGATGTTTTTGAACATGTAACAAGGAACGCCATTGAAAAGAAAATAACATAACATAACAGCCATTACCTCATCCATGGTTAAACCAACAACTAATAAAATACCATTGTGAACATTATGAACCCCACCACCGCTGAACAGATGGAATAAAAACAAATAATACTTAAAAGAACTGTTCTTCTTCTGAATGAACTTCTTTCCCGTGGCGTCTGCCGTTGCTAAGCAACCATGACCTGATCTCTCAATGAAGACTCGGAAGCTTCAGCAAAGCATAAATGGATTTCCAGCATTAAAAATCGCTTGCAGTAGCGCTGCTATTAAATTTATTTTAAAATGGTTATTCTTGTTCAGATATGATAAGCTGTTCCTCCAACTTGGCTGTTTTTAAGGTGTTATTAAGGGAAAGGGTGTACATGAGACGACGGTGTCAGTAATAAAATGGGCCGTATTATGTACTTAAAAAACCTATTGACATCTAAATAGCCCATAGCTTTTTTTCATGCAACTAAATATATATTAAACACTACAATATCTAAGTAAGCGTAATTTATTTCAAAGACAGTACAAACACACTTAAAACTGTTTTCTTGTTATATCTTAAAGGGTAAACCAATAGATATAGGGTTCGAAATTAAAAGAAAAAATAGTGTGTTTGTGTGTGTGTTACGGGTCCCGGCCGCGGAACTCGTAGGCAGATTAAAATTGCCTGAATTATCAGGAGAAACAAAATCACATTCAAACTTCAGTGTCTTTCCGCAGGCGCAGCTTAGTAGCGTCCCTTTATTAACATTCATTTCATAGCAAACACATCCTCACAAATCATGTTTCATGTAATCAAACAAACAGTTTTGTTCCCTTTTTTTGTATAGTTCTTTTACAACAATGAAGTCTTAAAATACTTATACACTCTGTGCACCTTTATATAACACATATAATCATTATACCTGCTGTATATTTATCAGTATTATACAAAAATACACTTTAAATTCTTTCAGTCAGACATCTTTCTCATTTTTCTCTGTAAATACCTCCATATATAACAATTTACCATTGAACTACTAAACTCAATTGATACAATCATGCGTCTGTTATTTGTATCATTTAAATTGTAACGGTTACATTTGACCCCAATAACCAATGTTACTCTCATAAACTATATACATTACTCTAACTTATTTTTGTCTGTAATGCTCACTATGGATGTAAGAATACAGTAAAACAGTAATATTGTGAAATACTGTAATACTTTTATTACATATTACATATTAATATAACTTTAAATCATTGATTTGGTGCTCCAGCAACATTTCTTTATTATCTTTTATGATCAATGTTGAAAACAGTTATTGCTTTATACATTTTTTTACTCTGATTAATTAAAAGTTTAAAAGATAAGCATGCAACATCATAAATACCTTTACTGTCACTTTTGATCAATTTAATTCATCCTTGCTGAATAAAATAATTCTGGAAAAACATGAGGTTTAGTTAGTGAATTTATAGAATTGTGAGTTTGTGTCTCAGAATTCTGAGAAAAAAAGTCAGAATTGTGAGTTTATTTCACAGAATTCTGAAAAAAACTTTACATCAAATGACAGAATTAAATTTTTTGGGTGAACTGTCCCTTTAAGTGTATAAATACTTTAGTGTAGTACATACAACTTGATGTTTTATCAGTATAAAAAACATGATTACATCTGTGATTTTGATGTAATCCTTAAAATGATATAACAAACAAAAATAGGACCCAGTCCATGAAATTTCCCCTGTTCTTTGGAGGGTTCAACTACTTTGCCGCCCCCCTTCTCTCTGCCAGCCCGGGGAGTAATGAACTGCTTACCAAGCCTGAACTAATCAAGTCTGACTGCTCTCTGTCATTGTCAATTACACAGCAGCCTTCGCCTGCGAGAGAGCTAACGGAGACTTATACTATAGCTACAAATTGAAAAGTAATGTGTGGAAAGGATGCGATCGGATACAAACTCCCAGTGCAAGGCTGCCTTTTGTTCTGCGCTGTGTTTAAAGCCTGTCCTCACATTTACCAACTTTACAGGCAGAATGCAGGATGCTTCTTGGAGGAATATGTTCCCTTTGCTTCATAAAGTTGTCTGAGCAGGTGGGCACTAGTAAATGTGACTTGTTTACATTAGCAGTATGTCCTGGAGCATTGAACAGTCTGTAGTGGACTCTGATGTGTAAATATATAAACTCATGGAGACCCATGTTGGTCCCAGCTGTGTGTCTACCTTTCCCACTGTGTTTGGCTAATCAATGGCAGACATCATCAGTAATCACAGCAGCGCAGCTCCGTGACACTGCTTACCAGGCTCTCAACACACAGACACACACTCTTTTCTGTGTTGGGGTGTGACCTTTGTGACTTGTGCAAGCAGAGAGTGTATATATCACAAGGCTTTCAAAACATTTAGCAGAGCGCTAATCAGAATCAATTTAAGATTAGCACAACTGGATGGCAAGCTAAGTTTATCACTAATTGAGCTGTTAACGCTGATATTATGTTATTAAATAAAATAGATGATCAAAGTGAATTATTTATTATTGTTCTTGTTGTTACGTATGGAAGCCTGTTTCTGTCTCTGAATAAAAAAAGGTAATTATCTCACAATTCTGACTTTTTTCTCGCAATTGTGAGTTTATATCTCAAAATTCTGAGAAAAAACTGTAAACTTGCAATTGTAAAAAAAAAAAAAAAAAATCCAGAATTGCGAGATACAAACTCACATTTGTGAGAAAAAAGTTAGAATTCCAGGCTTTCTTGCAGTTCTGACTTTATTTTTCACAATTGTGAGTTTATTTCATGTAATTCTGAGAAAAAAAGTTCGAATTGTGAGTTTATATCTTGCAGTTCTGACTTTATAACCCACAATTATAAGTTTATATCATGGAATTCTGACTTTATTTTTCACAATTGGGAGTTTATATCACGGAATTCTGAGAAAAAAGTCATAATTGTGAGCTTATATCACGGAATTCTGAGAAAAAACTCATAATTGTGAGTTTATATCACAGAATTCTGAGAAAAAATGTCATAATTTTGAGTTATATCACAGAATTCTGAGAAAAAACTCATAATTGTGTTTATATCACGTAATTCTGAGAAAAAAAGTCATAATTGTGAGTTTATATCACAGAATTCTGAGAAAAAATGTCATAATTGTGAGTTTATATCACGGAATTCTGAGAAAAAAGTCATAATTGTGAGTTTATATCACGGAAATCTGAGAAAAAAGTCATAATTGTGAGTTTATATCATAGAATTTTGAGAAAAAAGTCATAATTGTGAGTTTATATCACGGAATTCTGAGAAAAAAGTCATAATTGTGAGTTTATATCACAGAATTCTGAGAAAAAAGTCTTAATTGTGAGTTTATATCACGGAATTCTGAGAAAAAAGTCATAATTGTGAGTTTATATCATAGAATTCTGAGAAAAAAGTCATAATTGTGAGTTTATATCACGGAATTCTGAGAAAAAAGTCATAATTGTGAGTTTATATCACGGAAATCTGAGAAAAAAGTCATAATTGTGAGTTTATATCATAGAATTTTGAGAAAAAAGTCATAATTGTGAGTTTATATCACGGAATTCTGAGAAAAAAGTCATAATTGTGAGTTTATATCACAGAATTCTGAGAAAAAAGTCATAATTGTGAGTTTATATCACAGAATTCTGAGAAAAAAGTCATAATTGTGAGTTTATATCATAGAATTCTGAGAAAAAAGTCTTAATTGTGAGTTTATATCACGGAATTCTGAGAAAAAAGTCATAATTGTGAGTTTATATCACGGAATTCTGAGAAAAAAGTCATAATTGTGAGTTATATCAGAATTCTGAGAAAAAAGTCATAATTGTGAGTTTATATCATAGAATTCTGAGAAAAAAGTCATAATTGTGAGTTTATATCACGGAATTCTGAGAAAAAAGTCTGAATTGTGAGTTTATATCACAGAATTCTGAGAAAAAAGTGATAATTGTGAGTTTATATCATAGAATTCTGAGAAAAAAAGTCATAATTGTGAGTTTATATCACAGAATTCTGAGAAAAAAGTCATAATTGTGAGTTTATATCACGGAATTCTGAGAAAAAAAAGTCATAATTGTGAATTTATATCTCAGAATTCTGAGAAAAAAAAGTCATAATTGTGAGTTTATATCATAGAATTCTGAGAAAAAATTTCATAATCGTGAGTTATATCAGAATTCTGAGAAAAAAGTCATAATTGTGAGTTATATCAGAATTCTGAGAAAAAAGTCATAATTGTGAGTTATATCAGAATTCTGAGAAAAAAGTCATAATTGTGAATTTATATCACAGAATTCTGAGAAAAAATGTCATAATTGTGAGTTTATATCACGGAATTCTGAGAAAAAACTCATAATTGTGAGTTTATATCACAGAATTCTGAGAAAAAATGTCATAATTTTGAGTTATATCACAGAATTCTGAGAAAAAACTCATAATTGTGAGTTTATATCACGGAATTCTGAGAAAAAAGTCTGAATTGTGAGTTTATATCACGGAATTCTGAGAAAAAAAAGTCATAATTGTGAATTTATATCACAGAATTCTGAGAAAAAATGTCATAATTGTGAGTTTATATCACAGAATTCTGAGAAAAAATGTCATAATTTTGAGTTATATCACAGAATTCTGAGAAAAAAACTCATAATTGTGTTTATATCACGTAATTCTGAGAAAAAAAGTCATAATTGTGAGTTTATATCACAGAATTCTGAGAAAAAATGTCATAATTGTGAGTTTATATCATAGAATTCTGAGAAAAAAGTCATAATTGTGAGTTTATATCACGGAATTCTGAGAAAAAAGTCATAATTGTGAGTTTATATCACGGAAATCTGAGAAAAAAGTCATAATTGTGAGTTTATATCATAGAATTTTGAGAAAAAAGTCATAATTGTGAGTTTATATCACGGAATTCTGAGAAAAAAGTCATAATTGTGAGTTTATATCACAGAATTCTGAGAAAAAAGTCATAATTGTGAGTTTATATCATAGAATTCTGAGAAAAAAGTCTTAATTGTGAGTTTATATCACGGAATTCTGAGAAAAAAGTCATAATTGTGAGTTTATATCACGGAATTCTGAGAAAAAAGTCATAATTGTGAGTTTATATCACAGAATTCTGAGAAAAAAGTCTGAATTGTGAGTTTATATCACAGAATTCTGAGAAAAAAGTCATAATTGTGAGTTTATATCACGGAATTCTGAGAAAAAAGTCTGAATTGTGAGTTTATATCACAGAATTCTGAGAAAAAAGTGATAATTGTGAGTTTATATCATAGAATTCTGAGAAAAAAAGTCATAATTGTGAGTTTATATCACAGAATTCTGAGAAAAAAGTCATAATTGTGAGTTTATATCACGGAATTCTGAGAAAAAATGTCATAATTGTGAGTTATATCAGAATTCTGAGAAAAAAGTCATAATTGTGAGTTTATATCACGGAATTCTGAGAAAAAAAAGTCATAATTGTGAATTTATATCTCAGAATTCTGAGAAAAAAAAGTCATAATTGTGAGTTTATATCATAGAATTCTGAGAAAAAATGTCATAATCGTGAGTTATATCAGAATTCTGAGAAAAAAGTCATAATTGTGAGTTATATCAGAATTCTGAGAAAAAAGTCATAATTGTGAGTTATATCAGAATTCTGAGAAAAAAGTCATAATTGTGAGTTTATATCACGGAATTCTGAGAAACAAGTCACAATTGTGAGTTTATATCACGGAATACTGAGAAAAAAAAGTCATAATTGTGAATTTATATCACAGAATTCTGAGAAAAAATGTCATAATTGTGAGTTTATATCACGGAATTCTAAGAAAAAAACTCATAATTGTGAGTTTATATCACAGAATTCTGAGAAAAAATGTCATAATTTTGAGTTATATCACAGAATTCTGAGAAAAAACTCATAATTGTGAGTTTATATCACGGAATTCTGAGAAAAAAGTCATAATTGTGAGTTTATATCACGGAATTCTGAGAAAAAAAAGTCATAATTGTGAATTTATATCACAGAATTCTGAGAAAAAAAAGTCATAATTGTGAGTTTATATCATAGAATTCTGAGAAAAAATTTCATAATCGTGAGTTATATCAGAATTCTGAGAAAAAAGTCATAATTGTGAGTTATATCAGAATTCTGAGAAAAAAGTCATAATTGTGAGTTATATCAGAATTCTGAGAAAAAAAGTCATAATTGTGAATTTATATCACAGAATTCTGAGAAAAAATGTCATAATTGTGAGTTTATATCACGGAATTCTGAGAAAAAACTCATAATTGTGAGTTTATATCACAGAATTCTGAGAAAAAATGTCATAATTTTGAGTTATATCACAGAATTCTGAGAAAAAACTCATAATTGTGAGTTTATATCACGGAATTCTGAGAAAAAAGTCTGAATTGTGAGTTTATATCACGGAATTCTGAGAAAAAAAAGTCATAATTGTGAATTTATATCACAGAATTCTGAGAAAAAATGTCATAATTGTGAGTTTATATCACAGAATTCTGAGAAAAAATGTCATAATTTTGAGTTATATCACAGAATTCTGAGAAAAAAACTCATAATTGTGTTTATATCACGTAATTCTGAGAAAAAAAGTCATAATTGTGAGTTTATATCACAGAATTCTGAGAAAAAATGTCATAATTGTGAGTTTATATCATAGAATTCTGAGAAAAAAGTCATAATTGTGAGTTTATATCACGGAATTCTGAGAAAAAAGTCATAATTGTGAGTTTATATCACGGAAATCTGAGAAAAAAGTCATAATTGTGAGTTTATATCATAGAATTTTGAGAAAAAAGTCATAATTGTGAGTTTATATCACGGAATTCTGAGAAAAAAGTCATAATTGTGAGTTTATATCACAGAATTCTGAGAAAAAAGTCATAATTGTGAGTTTATATCATAGAATTCTGAGAAAAAAGTCTTAATTGTGAGTTTATATCACGGAATTCTGAGAAAAAAGTCATAATTGTGAGTTTATATCACGGAATTCTGAGAAAAAAGTCATAATTGTGAGTTTATATCACAGAATTCTGAGAAAAAAGTCTGAATTGTGAGTTTATATCACAGAATTCTGAGAAAAAAGTCATAATTGTGAGTTTATATCACGGAATTCTGAGAAAAAAGTCTGAATTGTGAGTTTATATCACAGAATTCTGAGAAAAAAGTGATAATTGTGAGTTTATATCATAGAATTCTGAGAAAAAAAGTCATAATTGTGAGTTTATATCACAGAATTCTGAGAAAAAAGTCATAATTGTGAGTTTATATCACGGAATTCTGAGAAAAAATGTCATAATTGTGAGTTATATCAGAATTCTGAGAAAAAAGTCATAATTGTGAGTTTATATCACGGAATTCTGAGAAAAAAAAGTCATAATTGTGAATTTATATCTCAGAATTCTGAGAAAAAAAAGTCATAATTGTGAGTTTATATCATAGAATTCTGAGAAAAAATGTCATAATCGTGAGTTATATCAGAATTCTGAGAAAAAAGTCATAATTGTGAGTTATATCAGAATTCTGAGAAAAAAGTCATAATTGTGAGTTATATCAGAATTCTGAGAAAAAAGTCATAATTGTGAGTTTATATCACGGAATTCTGAGAAACAAGTCACAATTGTGAGTTTATATCACGGAATACTGAGAAAAAAAAGTCATAATTGTGAATTTATATCACAGAATTCTGAGAAAAAATGTCATAATTGTGAGTTTATATCATGGAATTCTGAGAAAAAAACTCATAATTGTGAGTTTATATCACAGAATTCTGAGAAAAAATGTCATAATTTTGAGTTATATCACAGAATTCTGAGAAAAAACTCATAATTGTGAGTTTATATCACGGAATTCTGAGAAAAAAGTCTGAATTGTGAGTTTATATCACGGAATTCTGAGAAAAAAAAGTCATAATTGTGAATTTATATCACAGAATTCTGAGAAAAAATGTCATAATTGTGAGTTTATATCACAGAATTCTGAGAAAAAATGTCATAATTTTGAGTTATATCACAGAATTCTGAGAAAAAAACTCATAATTGTGTTTATATCACGTAATTCTGAGAAAAAAAGTCATAATTGTGAGTTTATATCACAGAATTCTGAGAAAAAATGTCATAATTGTGAGTTTATATCATAGAATTCTGAGAAAAAAGTCATAATTGTGAGTTTATATCACGGAATTCTGAGAAAAAAGTCATAATTGTGAGTTTATATCACGGAAATCTGAGAAAAAAGTCATAATTGTGAGTTTATATCATAGAATTTTGAGAAAAAAGTCATAATTGTGAGTTTATATCACGGAATTCTGAGAAAAAAGTCATAATTGTGAGTTTATATCACAGAATTCTGAGAAAAAAGTCATAATTGTGAGTTTATATCATAGAATTCTGAGAAAAAAGTCTTAATTGTGAGTTTATATCACGGAATTCTGAGAAAAAAGTCATAATTGTGAGTTTATATCACGGAATTCTGAGAAAAAAGTCATAATTGTGAGTTTATATCACGGAATTCTGAGAAAAAAGTCTGAATTGTGAGTTTATATCACAGAATTCTGAGAAAAAAGTGATAATTGTGAGTTTATATCATAGAATTCTGAGAAAAAAGTGATAATTGTGAGTTTATATCACAGAATTCTGAGAAAAAAGTCATAATTGTGAGTTATATCAGAATTCTGAGAAAAAAGTCATAATTGTGAGTTTATATCACGGAATTCTGAGAAAAAAAAGTCATAATTGTGAATTTATATCTCAGAATTCTGAGAAAAAAAAGTGATAATTGTGAGTTTATATCATAGAATTCTGAGAAAAAATGTCATAATCGTGAGTTATATCAGAATTCTGAGAAAAAAGTCATAATTGTGAGTTATATCAGAATTCTGAGAAAAAAGTCATAATTGTGAGTTTATATCACAGAATTCTGAGAAAAAAGTCACAATTGTGAGTTTATATCACGGAATTCTGAGAAAAAAGTCATAATTGTGAATTTATATCAGAATTCTGAGAAAAAAATGTCATAATTGTAAGTTTATATTACAGAATTCTGAGAAAAAAGTCACAATTGTGAGTTTATATCACGGAATTCTGAGAAAAAAAGTCTGAATTGTGAGTTTATATCACAGAATTCTGAGAAGAAAAGTCTGAATTGTGAGTTTATATCACGGAATTCTCAGAAAAAAGTCATTGTAAGTTTATATCATAGAATTCTGAGAAACAAGTCATAATTGTGAGTTTATATCACGGAATTCTGAGAAAAAAAAGTCATAATTGTGAATTTATATCACAGAATTCTGAGAAAAAATGTCATAATTGTGAGTTTATATCACGGAATTCTGAGAAAAAACTCATAATTGTGAGTTTATATCACAGAATTCTGAGAAAAAATGTCATAATTTTGAGTTATATCACAGAATTCTGAGAAAAAACTCATAATTGTGAGTTTGTATCACGTAATTCTGTGAAAAAAGTCTGAATTGTGAGTTTATATCATGGAATTCTGAGAAAAAAAAGTCATAATTGTGAATTTATATCACAGAATTCTGAGAAAAAATGTCATAATTGTGAGTTTATATCACGGAATTCTGAGAAAAAAGTCATAATTGTGAGTTTATATCACGGAATTCTGAGAAAAAACTCATAATTGTGAGTTTATATCACAGAATTCTGAGAAAAAATGTCATAATTTTGAGTTATATCACAGAATTCTGAGAAAAAACTCATAATTGTGAGTTTATATCACAGAATTCTGAGAAAAAATGTCATAATTTTGAGTTATATCACAGAATTCTGAGAAAAAACTCATAATTGTGAGTTTATATCACGTAATTCTGAGAAAAAAGTCTGAATTGTGAGTTTATATCACGGAATTCTGAGAAAAAAGTCTGAATTGTGAGTTTATATCACAGAATTCTGAGAAAAAAAGTCTGAATTGTGAGTTTATATCACAGAATTCTGAGAAAAAAAGTCTGAATTGTGAGTTTATTTCACCAAATTCTGAGAAGAAAAGTCTCAATTGTGAGTTTATATCACAGAATTCTCAGAAAAAAGTCATAATTGTAAGTTTATGTCATAGAATTCTGAGAAAAAAGTCATAATTGTGAGTTTATATCATAGAATTCTGAGAAAAAAGTCATAATTGTGAGTTTATATCATCATAGAATTCTGAGAAAACAGTCATAATTGTGAGTTTATATCACGGAATTCTGAGAAAAAAAAGGTCATAATTGTGAGTTTATATCACGGAATTCTGAGAAAAAAGTCATAATTGTGAGGTTATATTACAGAATTCTGAGAAAATAAAAGAGAGAAAAAAAGTCATAATTGTGAGTTACAGTATATCACAGAATTCTGAGAAAAAAGTCACAATTGTGAGGTTATATCACAGAATTCTGAGAAAAAAAGTAATAATTGAGAGAGTATATCTCACAGTTCTGACTTTATTTCTCGCAATTGTGAGTTTTTTTCTGAGAAAAAGTCAGAATTGTGAGTTTATATGTTGCAGCTCTGACTTTATAACTTGCAATAATGAGTTTATATCACGGAATTCTGACTTTATAACTCGCAATTGCGGGTTTATCACGTAATTCTAAGAAAAAAAAGTCAGAATTGCGAGATAAAAAGTCACAATAACATTTTTACATTTGACATTCAGTGGCGAAAATAAACTTTCATACATATCTGTATCACTATTTTTCTTCCATGGAAGTTTTGAATAATGTAATCCAGAAGGCACCTGAACAAATTGTTTGTCAGCTGACTTGTTCTCAAAACTAATCTGAATTATGTTCATAATGTGATTCATGATTTAATGTTTCTCAAATTTCTTCAAATTTCAAACTTCTTTTTCAATTTTGACATACTTTTGGATGCTTGTGTAAATTTGAGAGGAAATGTGACTTTATACATCTACTAAAACTAGTTGTGGGACAAATAAAAGTCCTAAAATAGAGTTGTGAGAAAAGGCCTAGCATTATTTATTTTTGGATTTGACGTTTTGTAACACTGCAGTTTTATTCGTATAGTTCACAAAAGTGATCTAATTAGTTCGAGATCAAATTAAGATATTTTTAATGAAATCCAAGAGCTTTCTGACCCTGCATGGACAGCAACACAACTGACACATTCAAGGGGCAGAAAGGTAGTAAGGACATAAAAATAAACAGTTATGAATGTGACATCAGTGGTTCAACCTTACTGTTATGAAGCTACAAGGATACCTGTTTGAGCAAAGAAAACAAAAATAACTTTTTTTAATATTTTTTTTTTCTTCTGTCAGTCTTTGATTCGTGTTCATGAGAGTACCACAACGCAGGCATCATTTGTGTTCTGAAGATGAACAAAGGTCTCAAGGGTTTGGAACAGCATGAGGGTGAGTAAAAGATAACAGAATTTTCTTTTTTGCTGCACTATCCCTTTAAAATAGGCACTGAGACATCACAATGCTGCATTAGATATTCCACTCTCAGATCTCCAGAAGAGTGAGGCTATTGTGGCCTCCTCCTTTATCTTGTTTCAGCCAATGGCGCTGTCACTCACCCCTCTGTGTTGTGGGATTACTGAACAGGAGGTCAATGATCAGCCACCTCGGCTAATAAAACGTGCTGCCGGATTGTTTGCACTGGAGCTCATAGCTCCATATTCATTTACAGTGTGTGTGTGTGTGTATGTGTCCTTGGCATAAGTAAGAGTGATTTCATGCGTATCTGCTGGGTGCCCGTCCATGAAATCCAGCGGATACTTGCGCTATCCATTACAACTGTCCTGAGAATAAAGCGTACTCTTTTCAGTCCGCTTCCAGCCACGTTATTTAAAGTAATTAACCTTAATTTGCCGAAAAGACAGAAATCTTTATTAGACCGTTGCCACTTAACCAGACCCCGAGCCCACCGAAGTCCATCTCCCTCAGCTCCAAATGGGGTCTGCATTTAATCAAAATTCATCCATCAGATTTCTGTGTTGAATCATCTTTTAATTGGAAGTTACAATTCTGGTTAATAGTCTTATAATTTGCAGGCTCTAATAGCAGCACCGCTGGGAGCCGCTCTATTTTCACTGACTCTACACCTTCACGTGGAGCCCGGGAGAACTTTTTTCCTGCCACTGTCTGTCTGCACACCTTCATCCTCCTGCCCATCCACCTGATCACAGAGGTAGAAAAAACATCACTAATGGCTTGACAAAATAGGTCATTTTTGAGCTGCTTGCTTTCATATTTGACGGCAACCCAAACCACTGTTTGAATGTCTGCTGGCACAGAGGAGAATGAAACTTTCTGCGTTTTAGAATCATTGTAAGCTCTTCAAAGGTTTGATATAACAAAAAAAATGAAATGTGGAAATTATGCAGGGACCAAAATTGTTAAATAATTACAAAATAATTGTTTATATTGTTTGAGAATACAAACTATTTATTAAATAAAAAAAATTATATTCTCAAAATAATCACCATTCACCTTGATTTTTTTTTTTTACAAATCAATTAAACTTCATTAAATTTCAGCTGATTTTTGTAAAGAAATGTATGTAGTAGGAACAGATTATATATGTCTACACAATATTTTTTAAATTTAAATGTAAGCTTGTTTCTTCTGTAAATATGTTATATAAGTTTTATTAGGGAAAAATTAAAGTGTGGATTTTTTTTAAAATTTGTAATTATTTATAATAGTGTTTAGTACTGTAGCATATATTAATAGTTTTAATTATCTTTTATCTTCCCATTTTCAGTTTTCATTTTAATTCTAGTTTGTTTTAGTACTTTTGTGAAAGTATGTGATTTTGGCAGTTTTATACATTTTTAGAAATATTTATATTTATTTCTGTTTAGCATTAATATTTTATTTTCGAGATGTTTCATATTTTAATATTTAACATTTTTTTTTTAATTTAAGTTTGTTTGTGTGGATTTAAACAAATGTAATACTGTAGTATGTATCAGTATTCTAAATTATTATTTTTTTATTTTCATATTTTCAGTTTTCATTTTAATTATAGTTTGTTTTTGTAATTTTGTTACAGTATGTTTCATGTTTTAATATTTAATATTTTATTTTCGTGGATTTTTTTTACTTTAATTTAAAATAGTGTTTAGTACTGTAGTATTTTTCAATATTTTGAATTCTGTTTTATTTTTAGATTTTTAGTTTTCATTTAAATTATAGTTTGTTTTAGTAATTTTGTTACAGTAATTTGGGCAGTTTTATTAATTTTTTAAATTTCTATTTAGCTTTAATATTTAAATTTTAGAGATGTTTCATATTTTAATATGTAATGTTTATTTAAAATGTTTATTTGTGTGGATTTTTAAAAAAATTCTAAATTAATTTAGAATAGTGATTAATACTGTAGTATTTATCATTATTATGGATTATTTTCATATTTTAAGTTTTCATTTTAATTATAGTTTGTTTTAGTAATTTTGTTACAGTATGTGATTTTATACATTTAAAAAAATATTTCTATTTATTTCTGTTTAGCGTTAATATTTTATTTTAGAGATGTTTCATATTTTAATATTTAACATTTTATTTTAAATGTTTATTTGTGTGGATTTTTTTTAAAGCAACTTTTTAATTCATTTAAAATAGTGTTTAGTACCATAGTATTTATGAATATTTTGAATTATTTTTTATTTTCATATTTTCAGTTTCCCTTTTAATTATAGTTTAGAGATGCTTCATATTTTAATATTTAATATTTTATTTTAAATGTTTATTTGTGTGATTTTTGTTTATTTTATTTTTAATTTAAAAATCAGTACTGTAGTATTTATGAACATTTTGAATATTTTTATCTTCATATTTTCAGTTTTTATTTTGATTATAGTATGTTTTTAGCAATATTGTTACAATATGTGAATTTGGCAGTTTGAAAATATTAAAAAAAAATCTGTTTAGAGATTTTTATTTGAAAACATTTTTATTTGAAATGTTTGTGTAGATTTTTTTTGTTTTGTTTACTTTTTACATTTTTTTATTAATTTGATTAATTAACCATGATTAAATTTGTAAAAAAAAATTGATGTTGGGGACAAAAGATTTTATTTAGATGTATTTATTTACCATTTTATCTATTTATCAAGTTAATCTCTGCTTTAGAGCAACATAAATACATAAACATAAAACATAATTCCAGTCAGGTTTGTCAGAGCTTTACCGTAAATAAAAGTATACTGTTCTTTCACTAGTTCACTATGTTGTAAACAGTGTACATGGTGAATTTCACACTGGTGGTCTGCAGCATCGGTTTTCATTGTATGGACCAAAAAATGGGTTAACTATCCTTTTAAGGGAGCACTTGTTATTTATTTATCCTTGTAGGTCAAAAGTGGTTCTGATTCCCAACACCTACTCCATTTCCTTTCGCGGTTATTGCAGTGTGCTGTTTGTGCTACAACACAAAATGTTTGAGCCGTTAGGGAAGTTTGACAGTGGATAGGACAACCGAGTCTATACGTTCCATACATGTAAATTGACCTTAGACCTTTTGAGAGTTCTTGTGTGTCGAGTTGAATCGGCACAGAGTACAAGAATGCAGGACTTAAGAATGCAACAGCTCCACAAAGGACCATGAAGTCAAGACCAAGTTCAATGTCTGGAGGTCAGAACAGGCTGTTTCTGCATTCACAGCACAAGTCATGGGGTCTGTGCGGAGGCTCTTCATGGTGAAAGGGTGAAGAGAGGGCTCTGTCACAGGCCAGCAAAAAAGACTGCGAGCACAACGTGTCAGCCGAGTAACAACATCCTGCTTTTGTCTCTGTCTTTTCTCTTCTTTTGCTCCTTGTGTCTTGCTGATTCAATATCGATTGGCTGGGATTCGGCCGGCCAAGACGTGGCATTTCAGAGGCCAAGCGTTCAAGGCTGGCACTAGCATTCTGTCTATACGTAATTTCGCTCCTCGCCTGTTATTTACATTGTTGCACAGTATTTGAAGGCCAGAGACTGAGGAGGCAGGCGACCAATTCAACCTCTGCATTGTTCTCAGCCATGGCTGGAGAAAAAGCCCTGCCAGTGCTGTTTGCTTCTGTGCTCTCCGCTAAAAAAAGAATTGATTCATGCATAGGGTGTATAAACTAAGGTGACTTGGAGGGGAAAAACTGATCAGAATTTTGTCAGGTTTGTGTTTCAGACTCCAGTAAGTTTTAGACCAGTGCTTATTGACTTACTTTGCTTCAGTGTTTAGAATTTATGTTGGACATTTATACAGTACCAAACCTGTAACTGGTATTTAGTGTAGACTAGAATTTGAGCTAGACTGTATTTCTTTTTTTCAGAATGTCAGAGAGAGAGAGAGTGGGAGAAATAGAGTATGCTTTCTGTACATAATAAAACATAACTTAAAAACATGGAAATAATTTGGTGTTTTTATCCTATTGTTTACTATATTTATTTGACTGAAAATAATTACACACATTAAAACGTTCGTCAGCCAATCAGATTCAAGCATTCAACAGCCCTGTAGTATATATTTAAATACTTTTTTTTTTTTTTTTGTTATGGCTGATAACCAATAACTTTACATTTAGTTAATTGATTGGTTGGTTTGGTTGGTTGATTAGTTTTTCCATTTATTTATAATGCATATTTAAATGTTTTTTCAAAATATATATACTACTTTAGTATTTATTAATATTTTTAATTATCTTTTATTTTATTATATATATTATTTTTATGTTTTTAGTTTATTTTTTATTTTTTTAGTGATTTTGTTACAGTATGTGAGTTAAAAAAAAAAAAAAAAAAAAAAAAAAATATATATATATATATATATATATATATACACACACACACACATTTATTTTTAGCTTTAATATATTTTTAATATATTTTTTAGTGTAGATCAGGGGTCCCCAAACTAATGCCCACAGGCCGAATGTGGCCCGCCCCCACATTTGGACCGGCCCTCTGAACAATGCCAGAGACATATTTTGAAAATGTAATTTTAAATACATGTTTTACTTATATCATGTCTTTATTTGATAATAAAGGTTTTTTAATATTTAACATTTTATTTTAAATGTTTATTTGTGTGGATTTTTTAAGCAACTTTTTAATTAATTTAAAATAGTGTTTAGTACCATAGTATTTATGAATATTTTGAATTATTTTCATATCTTCAGTTTTCATTTTAATGATAGTTTAGAGATGCTTCATATTTTAATATTTAATATTTTGTTTTAAATGTTTATTTGTGTGATTTTTGTGTATTTTTAATTAATTTAAAAGTAATTTAAAATTATAGTATAGTTTTTATAAACATTTTGAATATTTTTATCTTCATATTGTTATAAATATAATTTTTATTTTTATTCTAGTATGTTTTTAGTAATATTGTTACAATGTGTTTTTGGCAGTTTAAAAAAATATTTGAAAAAAAAAATTCTGTTTAGCTTTAATATTTTAATTTTAGAGATGTTGCATATTTTAAAATTTAATATTTTATTTGAAATGTTTGTGTAGATTTTTTTTTGTTTTGTTTACTTTTTACATTTTTTTTTATTAATTTGATTAATTAACCATGAATAAAACTGGCTTTCAAACTAAAATTTCCCTTAGTTTTTAACATAGCCTGATTATTTGTTAAATTCACCAACAGAATGTTACATTCAACATAATTTGTCATCGCGATCGAACAGGTGCAAAAGCAAGACTTCACTCATCTCCCAGTTACCCAAAGTTTTTCACCTGAGAAACCAGTGGCCCCATTCCCAGTTGAAAAGTCTGGAAGCGCTGAAAATGCTGAAGGCAGAGTTTGACGTGTGATTCAAAAAACACAGTGGACCAACACCAGCAGATGACATTGCACCCCAAATCATCACAGACTGTGGAAACTTAACACTGGACTTCAAGGAACTTGAGCTACGAGCTTCTCCATTCTTCCAGCAGACTCCAGGACCTTGGTTTCCAAATGAAATACAAAACTTGCTCTCATCTGAAAAGAGGACTTTGGATCACTGGGCAGCAGTCCATTTCTTCTTCTCCTTAGCCCAGGTAAAACACCTCTGACATTGTCTGTGGTTCAGGAGTGACTTAACAAGAGGAATACGACAACTGTAGCCGAATTCCTTGACATGCCTGTGTGTGGTGGCTCTTAATGCCTTGACCACAACCTCAGTCCATTCCTTGTGAAGTTCACCCAAACTCTTGAATCGATTTTGCTTGACAAGCCTCTCAAGGCTGTGGTTCTCTCGGTTGTTTGTGCATCTTTTACTTCTACACTTTTTCCTTTCAGTCAACTCTTTGTTAACATGCTTGGATACAGCACTCTGTGAACAGCCAGCTTCTTTGACAATGAATGTTTGTGGCTTACCCTCCTTGTGAAGGGTGTCAATGCTTGTCTTCTGAGAGACCATTTTGAAGGCTCAGGAAACCTTTGCAGGTCTTTTGAGTTAATTAGCTGATTGGCATGTCACCATATTCTAATTTGTTGAGATGGTGAATTGGTGGCTTTCTGTTAAATGTGATCCAAATCATCACAATTAAAGGAACCAAAGACTTAAACTACTTCAGTCTGTGTGCATCAAATTTATTTAATACACAAGTTTTACAATTTGAGTTGAATTACACAAATAAATGAACTTTTCCATGAAATTCTAATTTATTGAGATGCACCTGTATATCTTTTGAAAAGAAATGCTCATTTGTCTGTGTGGTGCATAACAAAATAATAAACTATTCTAGCATTAAAAGGTATAATAAATACAGGTAAAATCATAATAAAATAATAATAATACTAGTAGTCAGTCCGCCCATGGAATTTTTTTTTTTTATAAACCGACCGGACCCAAGTTTTTCATCTAATGGTAATGTTTTATTTCATTTTAACTTTATTTCAATTATTGATTTTAAAATTAAATAACAATAAATCAATTGATCTCTCTCACTATACACTTTACATACATTATGGTAAAATATTTTTAATTTTCAAAAATTATTTACGTATCCCTCTAACTACAAACGATCATCTGCTTTATTCTTTTTATGGTTGATTATTTGTATTTAGCGTTTTCCCCTTCTATCCCTATCAGAACAGACCCACCATTGGAAAACCAATTTCCCCTCCTTGCATTTTGACACGTTGACTGCAGTAGGTCCCATGTTGCTGGGATGTCTTGACAAAAGTGTTTGCAGGCAGATGCGTGAGTGTGAGCCTATAGAAAGCAATGACAGAGTGTTTCACCGCAAGCTTGTCAGAATGTGTATGTGCACACGTATGTACAAGTGTGTTTTCCTCCGCATCTGTGCCCCCCTCCTCGGTGTGTAGCGCCCCTCTATACTCTGCTGCTGTAGGGTAATCTTTTACACTAGGCAGAAGAAGGCAGTGGAGGGTGGAAATGAGCTTTTCAGTCTCACTCCCTCCCGTATTCCCCCCTCAGCCTTGCTTTTGTACCCAGTGCCCTCCTTGCCTTCCACCTCTATTCTTTCAGCTCTCTCACCTCCATTGTTTTGCTCCCTTTCTCCCTCGGTGTACGTTCAGGGCACTATCTGTGACTGTGAAATCAGACGGTGTGGCGTCACCTTCCGCACGGTGCTGTTTAAAGCAAATTGCCGCTTGATCATTTGCTTGCCTGGTTTGCCTGTCGTTCGTCTCTACTTTGGTGAAAAAAAGTTTTACTTTCTCCTTTCTTTTTCGGGTCTCCTTTCTCCGGTGACCTAGGCTTGCCCTCTAGGGGCTGAGGCAAATCACTGCAGCGGCACCGTTGCCCTCGTCGAAAGTGTGCTGAGGCGTTGGCTCCGGGAGCGAGGGCACAATGGGCTGCCTCTTACTCCCTCCTCAGCAGCCTCATTCAGCTCCCCACATATTAGAATAGTTCACAGGGTGCCCCTGCTTTCCAGGTGATAATGAAAGGCGTTCCAAAGAATGCTTTCAACACGACGGTTCCTCTTCAGTGCCCCTCACAAAGTAGCGCACATTCGGGGTATGAATATACCTCAGTGTGAGCAGTGGCTCTTGTTGAAATTCAATTTCCCTGGCATATTTCTTTAAGTGGACCGAAGGTCTATCAGGAAAACTATCAATGCTTTTACGTCTCTCTGTTCCGCAAGTGTCACTGTTTTGTGCTTTCAAAATGGGGGACTGTTTAGTTATTCAAACAGGATCTAATGAGAGAAAAACAGATGAACTGATGAATCTCAGAAATGGTGAAAAAATCATAGCACTTAATCAGAGTTACTTTTTTTTTGTCTTAGTTTAGGTGGTTTCAATGTCGAAATTGACATCAGAGTCTGCACCGATAGTTACATCATGGCATATAAACTAGAGATGTCACAAGATGGAAAATGCAGATGTGGTAAAGCATTATAAAGTCACAGTTTATTCGCTATAGTTTAGAAAATGGTAATAAAATATGACAAAAACTGTTTCAGAACAAATTCATCTTGATAATGTCAGATAACTTTGATAGAAAGGTATGTAATGGATTACAATCAACCAAAAATTCGGACTGTTAGTATGACAATATTTACACAAATATCAATACTTTGTTGACCAATTGCCAAGCAATGCTTAATTTTGTTCAGTGCATTTTGTTTTTAGTACATGTGGTGTAAAAAGATTGCATTAGCAATTAAAGAAAAAAACACTTCAAAAAGTTCAGTGTCTTTTTTTTTTAATCAGTTTTACTGGTAGTCCACTGTATGAAGAATTTTTGAAGTAATATACCACAGTTTGCTTTATTTTGCTATCCTCACTTACATAAATGAAATGTAGCGTCCTGCACCTACTAGTAAAAAATATAAAACATTATATCTGGTGTCTGAATAATTTTTGGTTTGAATTTATATCATATTCTATTCTATTTCATTTGGCTATTTTTATTAATTATTTATATTATATTATATTATATTATATTATAATATACATTTGGCAGATGATTTATGCAAAGCAACTTACATTGCCTGTGAACTGTTCATGTTTAAATTATTTTATTCTATTTTATTTTATTAATTTTTTTTTATCCATTGAACTGAACCACCGACCTTGGTGTTGATAACATTGATCTACTGTTTGAGCAACTATTTTATTTTATTTTATTTTATTTTTATTTTTTTTACACCATTGCTTTTAATTTGATCTAAATCTAAATTACTGATACCTGAATAAGAACAAGCAATGTTTACTTAAAGGAATCATTGAAAATTTTGTTATTATTTACACAGAAAATCATTGTGAGCCAAAACATTGACAAATGTTTATTTTGGGGTGAACTATAATTGAAATACCCTTGAAGGCAACATGCATTTTTTTAATTTATTTTAGTATTAATATATATTAAATGCTATTAAATGCATTCATTAATATATATATATAGTAATAAATGCATTTAATAGCATCATAGTTTGTTTTTTTTGTAATGGTGGTATCAAAATTGGTGCCGTTTCTTGACATTTCACTGATATTGGAATCAATGATCAAAATATTTATTTCTTGATTTTAATTGATTTTAATCTTAAATCTCAAGAATTGATTAGTCCAGCCTGTTTTCCCATCCTGTTTTCGTAATAAGCTCTGTGGTCTTTTACTTTTGATATGAAACAAAGTCTCAGATTTCAATTCTGTCCATTTTATTGCAGTATTCAAACAATAAATACTCTTTTGTCGCTGATTAATCTCTGTAGTGCCTCAGTTCAAGAGAAGCAGCAGTGTGAAGAACACATGAACTGATCATCTCTGCTGTAATACCAGTATTAGCACGAAATAAACATGAAAAAACGTGAAGGTATGTTAAAAGAAAGAAATCCATATCCTGTCTCATGTAATCGCTCAATCACTGCTCAATCAGTATAACAGCTAGCAAATAATATAATAATATGTCGTGAAACATTACATTAACCTTAGAAACAAATATTTGGTGACCATAAATTAGTTAGTCAGCTAGAAAAATGAACTCTAGAGCAGAGAAATTAACCATATATTAACCATATAAGATATTCTTTTTAATTTTACTGCTCTTCAATGTTTAATTTATGTTTAAATAAATTTACGTTTTAATGACAACCACTATTTAAATGTTTATATTTCAAAAAAATGAATTAGAGTAGAAATATAATTATGTAATTGTAGCTTTATTTTTATAAAAACTTCATTGACTGTAATTTAGGCACTTTTAAGCTATACAAATCAGTTAATGTTAACCTTTAATATTATAGGTTAGTATTTTTTTCCTTGAGAAAGTTTGGCATGTACTGTGCTTGATATATATCCAAAATAATCGATATTGAATCGAATTGCAAGCTTGTGAATCAGAATCGATTTGAATCGTGAAATTTGTGTGAAAACGCAGTCCTAATCGTGACAACCCTTATAGTATATTAATATATAGTTCAGCACTTTTAAATGGCTTACTGTATTTTCAAGTTATATAGCATTTCTAAAACATCTCTACTTTTGACACTCAAGTAAATCTCTTGACTGCTGAAAACCACAGTTTTACTTATGACACTGTGGGCTGCCTTTTCTACTCCGAGCAGCTTCATTTCTCTTTCTGTCTCCTGTCACCAGGCCCTCTTCCATCTTTTCATTTGCTTTCATCAGTCGTTCTCTTGCTCTGTCCATCTCTCTCTCGGTCCATCCCTCTCACACTCCGTCTCCGGTCTGAGAGCGCTGACAGGGCTGGCAAAGACAGAGTGCGAACGTCCAGCTTAAAAAGTGACCGCCCTGTCCTGCAGCTGCACAGCTGGGGAGCTGCAAATCTATCATGGCCAACTGCAGCCTGCAAGCCAAACGCACCTTCTGTTAGGAGGAAGAAAGAGAGAGAGATGCATAACAAGACAAAGAAAGAGATGCAGAATAGGGTGATATCAAAAGCATGGCTGCTGGTGAAGGACGCCTGATTCCTGGTTTTGTGGAGTATGCAAAAGGAACAGAGGTGGGAAAGGAACGGGGGGACGGAGAAGCCGGGGACAGAGGGGGGGTGGCATTAATCATTATTGGCGCACACCTCCGTCCGTGCCGCACCCTGACGGCCCTTCCACCCCTGACATAAATCATAATTCCTCCACAATAGATCCCCTCTCCAGCATGCTGCGGAAAAGTCTGCTACTCTTATTGATTTTTCCTTTTCTCCCTCTGCCTTCCCTATCAGCACCTGCACCCCCTCCCCCGTGTCCACCGTCACCTCTGCCAAGTCATTAGGAAACATAACTGATATGATATTCATAGAATACTAAATAAACTTTACGAGGACGCAACGTTGTACGATCCAGCGCCCCCCGCCCCACCTTTTTGATGCATGAGAAGCAAGTGTGGAAAAAAAAAAAACACAAAACTAATGATATAAAAATTACAAAGCGTGCTCTGTGCTATTACACCGCTATTGATTTGTTTTTGAGGTGCACCTAGGCTTATAAAAGTTGCTGGAGGAGATTAGAGAGCGAGTGAGGGCCCACAAAGAGAGAACACAGAGAGACAGATAAAGAGAAAGAAAGAATATGGAGTTGAATAGGCTTTGTTCGCAGACCTTGGGTCACAATGACTGTAAGTGTGTTTTGTGTGTTTTGAGTGATGCTACAATAGCCTGTAGTGATTTCACTCAGAAAATAGCTCATTGATTTGTGAACCTTGACCTCAGCGTGACCCCTGTAGTGCATTGAATTAGTACATGTGGTTTTATACTTTTTGTTGTATATTTATTTATATATGTATTCAGATTTTAAACTTATAATAAGAAAGCTAGTAAAGTAGAAAACAAGTTTTTTTTTTTTTTTTTTTAAACAGTTAAATTGTAAAAATATTTCAGATTATTACACTTTTTATTCTATTTTTGATCAAATAAACGTTGGTGAGCAAAAGAGACTTCTTTTAAAACCCCAAAAAAAAAACATTCCGACCCCAAACCTTTCAATGTATGTAAGGAAAGAACAATGCAGTAATTCGAACCCGCGTCTCCTATTTAAGCATCACAGCACATTTCAGAGCATGTACTGTAGGCTCCAGACTTCTATAATATCTAACAGACTTGTATAATATCTTGAGAAAGCTATACATTAGCTTAGTTGCTTAGCATCAGACTAGGCCTTCTATAAGTAAATACACAATTCTGAATCTGCCATTGGTAAAACATTAAAATACAATTAAATACTTGAGACTAGGGGTGCAACAGAACACAGAAGTCACAATTCGGTACGTACATTTCGGTACGTGTATTTTTTCATTTATTTTGAACAGACAGTAGTGCTACATACACTACCAGTCAAATGTTTTTAAACAGTAAGATGAGCCAAAATACAGCAAAAACTGTAATATTGTGAAATATTTTTACTATTTAAAATAACTGCTTTTCATTTGAATATTTTAAAATGTAGGCTAATTTAATCCTGTGATCAAAGCTCCATTTTCTGCATCATTATGCCAGTCTTCAGTGTCACATGATCTTTCAGAAATCATTCTAATGCTCATTTGCTGTTCAAGAAACATTAGGCTATTTATTATTATCAATATTTTAAACAGTTGAGTTTTTTTTATTTGATGAATAGAAAGATCCAAAAATCTGAATTTACCTGAAAAAAAAAATGATAGAAATGATAGAAATTGTTACTTTTATTTAGCAAGAATGCTTTAAATTGATCAAAAGTTATAATAAAGACATTTATAAAGTTATAAAAGTTTTCTATTTCAGATAAATAAATCTTCTCATTATGTAGAAAAATTCTACATAATAATAAATGTTTTTGAGCAGCAAATCAGAATATTAGAATGATTTCTGAAGGTTGTGATTGGAGTAATGATGCTAAAAAATTAAAATATTTTAAAAATTTACTGTTTTTTTCTTTAAATAAATGCTAAATTCTTCAAAAACATAAAAAAAAAGTTTTTGGTAGTGTACATGTATTAGATTTGTTTAATTTCAAGACTTAAAGCAAAAACTGAATGTTCTGACTTTAGATTTGTGAAATTATGCAACATAAGACAGCAGACAGGCTGAATGAAAATGCAAATCCACTCTCTGACAGCAGGTGGCGCTTATGGAACAGCAGCGATATAGTTTCCTTGGTTCCTTGTAAACAAAGCAGCTTTAAACACTGCTTCAATATGCATTATACTACGGGCTACTGAATGTCTGAATCTGATTGGCTAATGAACATACTAAGGTGTGCAATTATTTTTAGGGAAACGCATGGCAAAAGTAGTTCCAGGCAGGTCTTAACTATATTACATGTCTATATCATTTCACCAAACCATCTCAGTCATTTCAAACGTCCTTACAGCCTAAAACAGCAAAAGAACCATAATCCACAACAATGATGACCAAGCAAATAAATGTAGTAAACAACAAGAAGATAAAAACAACTATTTACATGTTTTTGTTTTGCCATTGCGTATGGAAAGCACATACTCTCTTTCTCAGAGATAAATTCATATAATCCCCCATATATTTGTCTTCCTATATTTTGAGCATCGAGAAGAGTGAGCTTGATCTGCTTGGTATAATATTTTCTCCTCTTTACAGATTTCATAACAATTCCACACTTATTACGTTCTGTGAAATGATTGCAATGCAGTTTGTGTACAATTGTTAAATATAGAGAACAGTGCAGTAAACGGTAAAAGTGTTTGCACTACAGTCCAGTGTGCTCATAATTAAGATAATACATTCAAATAATATGGTAAGCCACACCACTTTGCAATATTAAGCAGCAAAACGAGCTGTTTTGTACATCTAAAAATAGCTGGAGGTGGATGAGACCAGAAGCCAGACCCATAAAATGTACAAATGGCCATGCCTGCTCTTACGGGAAAAATAAGTTGGATATCTGGTCTACCAGTGCATCTCTAGAAGCCAAAACTTTCCCACACTGTTGATTTCACAAGCATGTGGTTCTTTGAGCCTTTGTGTTCCATCTGCATAGATAGCCACTTATTCTGCTCTTTCCTGTTGTGCCGGTTAGCATGCATCCCTAACTGTATTTGTCTTTTGACTGCATAAACTGAACCGTGACATCCGTACCATGATGGTTTAGGGAGGGATACATGTACCGTTACACCCTTAGTTGAGACTTGTATGTTACTTACAGAAACATTTTTTTAGTCAGAGTACTTAGCTGTTAAGGGGGAATAAAACGTTTTTGGCACACAGAATGATGTATTTACAGCATACAACAGGTGCTAACTGGCTAACCAGCTAAACTCTCGCACTCCTTCTTAGGTTTGACCTTAAAGTGCTAAACTGCCACTGCTTCAGAGCAGAAAGCATATTCTGAATCAAAATAACCATTCCGCAGACACGTGTGACACCTGTGGATAAATCCATGCATACTGTGGATACAGAGGGTTCTTCTGCATCCTTCCTAGGCATTTTTTTCTGACCTGGGTCTGCATTGCCTTCATTTCTCTTCTGGCTGGTTCCATGTGGATGTTGCATGCACTTGACATGGGAGCAGTTCAGGCGGTGCGGGCTGAGGCCTGGCCAGGATTAAAGCTTGGGTGGAGGGATATTAATGTGAAGCGGAGGGGACAAGGGCGCTCCTGTCCAATTACTCTGTACCTAGTCACCGCCATCCGGCCGCAAAACAACAGAGGAGGAAAGGATTAATTGCCTTGGACTCTGCCCCCACTACAGGCCCAATTATGGAAACATATTGGCTCCCAGCGTTGCCACAGACACTGCTGTGCTGGGATATTGTGTGAAATTTCTAACCATTTCCAGAGGTCAGGACGAGTGGACTGAAGCAGAGGCTGAGAAAAGAGTGGTTGTGACTATGTGTGTGTGTGTGTGTGTGTGAGCGCTGCTGTGTTATCTCGGTTAGCACGTTGTTGATGTGACCTGTTATGGGTGTAGAGGATGAGACTTGGTAGGAAGCAAAACAAACAAACGGAATCAGAATGGTTTTTGTGGTCAGATGGTTTTTTTGCGCACTTGACTTGTCCTTGTTGAGTAGATATCTATCTATCTATCTATCTATCTATCTATCTATCTATCTATCTATCTATCTGTCCGTCCGTCCGTCCGTCCGTCCGTCCGCCCGCCCGCCCGCCCACCCGCCTCGTCCGTCCGTCATTCTTTCTTTCTGGCTATCTATCTGTCTGTCTGTCTGTCTGTCTGTCCATCTGTCATTCTGTCTTTCTGGCTATCTATCTGTCTGTCTGTCTGTCTGTCTGTCTGTCCATCTGTCATTCTGTCTTTCTGGCTATCTATCTGTCTGTCTGTCTGTCTGTCTGTCCATCCATCCGTCCGTCCGGCCTCCCTCTATCTGTCTGTCCGTCATTCTGTCATTCTGTCTTTCTGGCTATCTATCTGTCTGTCTGTCTGTCTGTCTGTCTGTCTGTCTGTCCGTCTGTCATTCTGTCTGTCTGTCTGTCTGTCTGTCTGTCTGTCTGTCTGTCTGTCTGTCTGTCCGTCCGTCCGTCTGTCCGTCCATCCGTCCGTCCGGCCTCCCTCTATCTGTCTGTGTGTCATTCTGTCATTCTGTCTTTCTGTCTGTCTGTCTGTCTGTCTGTCTGTCTGTCTGTCTGTCTGTCTGTCTGTCTGTCTGTCCGTCCGTCCGTCTGTCCATCCATCTGTCCGTCCGGCCTCCCTCTATCTGTCTGTCTGTCATTCTGTCGTTCTGTCTTTCTGGCTATCTGTCTGTCTGTCTGTCTGTCTGTCCATCCGTCATTCTGTCTTTCTGGCTGTCTGTCTTTCTTTCTTTCTGTCTATCTGTCCATCCGTCCGCCCGTCCATCATTTTATGTTTCTGTCTGTCTGTTAACTGTTCGTCTGCCTGCCTGTCTGTCCATCTATCTATCAAATTCAAATTATTTAAAATAGTTTGCTCTGTATTTTTTTTTTTACCTCCACAATAGCATCAATACAAGTTGCATCAAAACAATCAATGCATTTTTGCTTTAAATCCTTGGCAGATCCTAATAACTTCCTTATATTTTCTCCTTATCGCATTGGTGGAAAAGGAAGAGATTTCTTATTTCTACCTTAAATCGAAGTAAATGAAACCATTATAGTATTTTCTAATCATGGAATGCTGTACTTTGTCTCTGGACGCAGCAACACCATAGCCCCACAAATGGAGACTGCATTGAGCGCAGTTTACTTGGCATGTTGACTGATGCAGACTCCATGAATCCTGAATTAAATTGGCTCTTGATGAATCTCAAATGTCCTTTCCTGTTCAGAGCAATACAAATCCAATGAAACCCAGTCACAGCTCAAATAAAGCCATACATTCCACCTGAAATCACTGGACGGGGAGCTGGGTGAGGAAAAAAATTACTGCAGCATGAGAAAGTCATAGCCAAGGTGTGGGAGGCCTGGAGATGAAGGAGAGAAAGCATTGATCGGGCTGTGCTGCATTAGGCCTGTCCTTTAGCGTGCAGAGGGAAATATTATAGGGATGAGATCCTTGTGTCGCCTCTATGCCTTCAGCTCATCGAGTAGACAGGTCAAGCCAAGAGTAAATCAGCCTGTGCTCCCCAGGCCCAATTTCCCCCGAGAGCTCCATCCTAGACCCACTCAAATCAAGTAGGCTGCCCGACTTTCAAACAGAAAATCAAGGAGACTCCGCAACCGTGGAAAGCAGCGCCTCTCAACAGAGTAAAATGGAATTTAGTGAACTTTCTGTTGATCTGCCACACAAAATGCACATTGTTTTTTTCCCTACCCTACTCTTTTTTTTTTTTTTTTTAGTCCAATTGAGTCGCCTCACAACTTAATGCGTGGAAGGGACCGAAAACGTTATCATTTGGGTCTTGGGAATTGATGTTTGTGCCCCTGCAGAGCTATGAGGTGTGTGGATGATGGCTGGTGTTCAGGCACGCTCCCGGCGTTCCGCAGCTGCGGTGACTAAGCACCCTCTCCTCGCACCCTCGCCCTCCTCCATGCATACCCTAATGTGAATAATGTTTCTCCTCAAACTCCTCTGTTATAAATGGAGTGCCACTCTGCACAATGGCAAAGTCAGGGCTCGTATTGATTAACTCTCGTCATCGACTCCCACTCCCACTTCCATGATTTATGATTGTCTGTTATTTTTGCATTAGCAATCAAATTCATCTTGTCTTTCCTGACTAGGGTCTGGCTGAGCAAACAGTAAACATATTTAGCTTGCACGGCGCTGCTCCCAGCGCTGGCCCATTAAACATGCTGCTCTCGAAAAAACGCTCCCAGATGCCCCTCAAGGGCCCCTCAAGGGCCAAAATAGTACAGTTAGGTGTGTCCTAATGCTTCATGCTTTGTACAAATACTGGTATTGTGCTATCATGACTCTATTTGAATTACAATAAGACGTATAAACCTTCTAGAATGACAATAATCTAGGATTAAAATGTATAGTGTAATTCCGTTAAATTTGTTGTGATTTATTCATTTCCATTTAATTGTTTACTTGTTTCGGATTTATTTTTTCTCTTTTTTCCATTATTTAATTTATTAATTTTTCCATTTTATTATTTTTTTTAATTTCATATTTATGTACGAAGAACACTGCTTACAGACTACTTATGTACAGTAATAATTATTATTATTTTTAAATCACTTTAAATAATTTGTCTTCATGGGATTCTTTGGTTTGGTCTCACGAAAGTAATATCAGGCTAGTGGTGTATTTGCTTTTTAGACATGGGATTAAACAACACCTATAAAGCTCCATCACAGTATCGGACATCTGTAACATTTCCATAATTTGCTTGAGTTGAGTTATACCGAATGGACAAAATGTATTTGAAAAGAAAGTAGGCTTGTTTCTCCAAAGACGAGAAAAAGTGACAGTCCGGGAGACGCCTCACATCCAGATATCTATGGTTTGTCTGTCTATTTATGATTCAGGCTTTGAAAATAAAATAGGAGATGACTACAAGGCTGCGATCAGCTATCAGTTTAAACACAGTGTCCACTGCTGTCAATTTGGAAGACTGCCTATTTCCCTCCAAACCAGATCTAGAAAATGTCAAGGTACACAGTGATAAGTAATAGTAACCTCTTTTCTTCTGTGCTTTTTCCCTCCTAGCCGCCCGGCTCTTTAGCCTGTGACTTGAAGCGATAATAACAGCCGTGAGTGAGAGGTGTCCGGGTGAAGGAGGGTCCCTTCTCGTAATGGCGAGGACTGTCTGCTCCCGTGGACCCTCGGCTCTGGCTTCATTGAGATTCCATTAGGAACGTGGGAGTGCGCTCCCCCTCCGTTCGACTGACACTTGCACGGGATCGCGACAAATTGGCTCTGTCATAGTGGACAATTTTGAGATGAGAAGTAAATTAAACATGTAATCACGCAAGGAGGTTCTCGGTGAAGTTCGGGGCCATCCGTGTCATAGCCTTGCGTCGCGAAACTCTGTTTCTCTCCGTTCTCTTCAAACTCTTCGCTGGAGCCGGTGTCACTACCAGAGGCAGATGGAGTAGCGCACTTGAACCCTAGTAATGGCTTTGGATTGTGTTTGAAACACTCCAGAAGTCTCCTCTTTGCTGACATTTGATTTCTTTGTGGAAAGCTGGATAAAGGCACTCTAACTTACGGTGATTGAACAGGTACAATATCCTGCAAAAAAAAGAAACTCCATATTGCAGCATTGCACTGTGCTTACAAGGTATCATTGTAGCGCAGAAGCTACTTGGGTGTAGTATAGTTCTTGTGTTTTGTCCCTGTGATCTCAAGGCCAGATCCCATAATCAATGCCTGAGCGGTGGCTTTGGCACCGAGCGTGTTTGCGGTGAGTGGAGGAAGCAGCAGGAAGTGTTCAGGGCTGCTGAAAAATTAAGTCCCGTCGGTGTAATTCAGCACTACACTGATAGCATCAGGTTTCAGTTGGCTGTATCAGGCAGGTATTACCACCCACCAACTGTAATCACTAATGAAGCCGGCAGCGAGTTTATAACGCGCTAAATGATGCGGTCCACTCCAGATAAACACGTCCTAAATAAACGATTTGGGTGGTAATTGCACTCTGCCAGGGCCCCGTTAATAGAGTCAACTCGGCTGATGAGAGGGTTAACTTCTTTTCCGAAGGAGCCTCTCACTGGCTCATTGCACTCGCATTTCTACGGAGATCTTGGCATTCCCTTGGTTATCAGTGTACTTAAAAAGAAAACCTAATTAGACCAAAAAAGGCCCTCTTTTTTTTTTCTTTTTCTCTAATTAGGTCCTTAACATAATTAGCAGGTAATGTTAATAACCCTCTTTTAAACTCTATTAAAAGGCTGTTTGAGAGTAAGTGGTTGAGGAGGATGTCCTGCGTGGAGCCACGGGTCCCTCGGTGGGTGGAAGCGGGAGACCGGAGAGGCATGCTGGGACGTCGGTTCATCAGGGTTGGAGTGCCACTGCATTATAGCGCGGGCCCCACAGGAGTCCCCTCATCATCAGACTGTATGCCCAGTGCATTAATATCAGCAGCACCCACCCCTCCCGTCCCTCGCTCCATCTCCTGGGCGACATTGGGTCTTCGTCGGGGCGGTCTGCGAAACAATGGCTGATTTAAGGGGGAGCCAGCATTTGAGCGACATTAACCGTGAGGCTGTACTCGCTGAAGTACGGCTGGAATTAGAATCCACCAGGGGGCATTGTGTCTTCAGTAATGTTCTCGCAAATTACCATCAAGAGGACTGGGACCATTGTCATTAATGTGACTCCAGTGAAATATTTATATGGGTTTTGGGAAGTGCTCTAGGTTCCAGTGAGTGGTCTGTTGGCTTCGCCGAGGAGGAGGAGGATGAGGAAGAAGCCGCCGTCGACCAGAAGAGCCCAGTCCTCGTCTTTAATTAAGTATCTGAAACATCAATTTAAATGTAAATATCGGTGGTGCAGCTCCACTCATGCGTAAATTAGAGCGTTGGCCCGGCACATTGCTCTCTCTCTCCCAAGTCCCCGCTCACTTACTCTGACATCTGCTCACATCTGCTGGGCCCCGGGCTTTCCCCAACACACACACACACACACACACACACACACACACACACACACACACACACACACACACACACACACACACTCACACTCGCACAATTAAAATTGGACTCATTCTTGTGCAAGCAGATTTGCATTTACAAATCTATACAAACGTATGAAGCTGCATATTCACAGTGTTATATATCACATGCATTATTAGACTAGCAAAGTTTTGGGAGTGACAGCCGTGTTATCATTCTGTGTCCATACATAATGAAGAAGTCACTCCTATAGTACTTCTCCAAACTCTCAGCCATCGTATTATCATGCAGCTTTAAATATGGGCAATGACAATTCTACATGTTTGATATTAGCTATTTTGGCTAAACTAGCCTTATCCGACTGAAATGGCTTGCAATTACATTTTTGGTAATTATCCAAAGCAACTTACATTGCCTTTGATCAGTTTCTGCATTTCTGGGAATCGAACCCATGACCTTGCAGTTTGTTATTGCCATGCTCTACTGTTGGAGCTACAGGAAGGGATGAGGAGAAGTCTTCTTTCCTTTGTTGACTTTCTTTTTTTCTATTAAAATGCTAATATCACTGTTTTAATAATGTTAATATCAATCACTGTTTTTAATAACCTGTAGACTTTTATGTCACAGCCAACATGATTTCCAACTTGCTTTTGCTAGTCAGAAATAGATAGTATTAATAGTAATAGATAGAGAAAATAAGTGTGTGCAGTATTAGTCAAAATAAACGTTCGGTCAGACTTTAGTTTGGGAAGCAAATCTCACTTTTAAAGGAGAAATTCTCTTCCAGAGCAAAATTTTACAAATAATTTACTTACCCCTTTGTCATCCAAGATGTTCATGTTTTTTTTCTTCAGTTGTAAAGAAATTATGTTTCCTTATGTTTGAGGAAAACATTTCAGGATTTCTCTCCATATAGTGGACTTCTATGGTGGCCCTGAGTTTGAACTTCCAAAATGCAATTTAAATGCAGCTTCGAAGGGCTCTAAATGATCCCAGCTGAGAAAGGGTCTTATCCAGTGAAACAATCCATTTTTTTTAAACCTGCAATTTATATACATTTTAACCTCAAATGCTCATCTTGTCTAGCTCTTCGTGTGCATTCTGGTTAGGGACAGTAAGGGTATGTTGAAAAACTCCAATCTCATGTTCTCCTCCAACTTCAAATTCGTCCTACATCGCTATTTTACCTTTTTTTTTGTAAAGGGCATTTAAACTTCTTTGCACATTCACTGTGTAAACACTGGGACGGTACTTCTGCAGGAATGTAGGATGATTTTGAAGTTGGAGTTTTTCTTTCGTGTCTTGAACCAGAAAACACAGAGTTCACTCAGAGCTAGACAAGACAACCATTTGAGGAGTTTTTCAACATACCCTAACTGTCTTGAATTGGAATACACAGAGTTAGACAAGACAAGCATTAAAGGTAAAAAGTATATAAATTGTAATTTGTTTCAGAAAATAACCGATCATTTTGCTAGATAAGATGAAGCTGCATTTAAACTGCATTTTGGAAGTTCAAACTTGGGGGCACCATAGAAGTCCACTATATGGAGAAAAATCCTGAAATAATTTCTTTATGAATGAAGAAAGAAAGACATGAACCTCTTGGATGAAAAGGGGGTGAGTAAATTATCTGTAAATTTTTGTTCTGGAAGTGAATTTCTTCATTAACCAACTATCAAGTACAACTTTTGCCTCAGTAAACTCCTAATTTTCTGCTATTAATAGTAAGATAGTTTAGGTATAATTGTAGAATTAAGGGATCTCAAATATGGTCAGGCAGAAAAAGGCATTAATATTTGATTTGTAAGTAGCCGATATGCTAGTAATACACATGCTAATAAGCAATATGCTAATAACACGCATGCTAGTTAATAGTGGTACCCAGTGCTACCACAAGTTTATTTAATGTTGATGTACAGGAGTATGCTAGCATGAACATAATTACTCATCCTCATGTCGTCCCAAACCCATAAGACCTTTGCTCATCTTCAGAACACAAATTAAGGTATTTGGATGAAATCTGAGAGCTTTCTGACCCTGGAAAGACAGCAATGTAATCGAAATGTTCCCAGGCCCAAAAACGTGTTCCGAAGATGAACAAAGTCTTATGGTTTTGGAACGACATGAGGGTGAGTAATTATTGACAGAATTTTAATTTGTAAAATATTGTTCAATATTATTTTAAAAGTAACTTTTGAATTATAATCATGGATTCAGTTCAGTTGTAGAATTTGGTTGTAACTCCCCTAAATCACTAAACTTTGACTCTACAGACCTGTTTAGCCGCAGTGTATACGTGGCCTTAGAGAGACTTACCTGACTACCTGTTATGATGATGATGACACCAGTGGTGCGCCGTGGAGCTGTCTCATAACCTGTCCCAGTGAGTAAGTGTGCGCTCTCCCCGGGTCCTTTTATAGTCCAGTTCATTACCAGTACAGTCAAAGCACAGTATATGTCTTTTTATCTGACTGTTGGGTGTTATTTTCCGAGCTGTTTTAAGTTTTATTTTCAGACTGACGAATGGTGCTATTTTCTGTCTGGTCCTATTCCTCAAGACCCTGTTCCCCGACATGCATGGGAGCCTATCGGTGTAGTTGCACGGGCATACGGCCCCGTTTCCCGCCTGGCTGTTTTGCTAACGTGTTTTGTGAGATGATGTAATTCGGGCCTTCCAGATCTAATGAAAAGCCCCCGTGTAGGATGAGAAACTAAAAGTCGCTAAAGGGTTTGTCCGTCTAGCTCTCCTAGCCAGCTTGCCAGAGCCTCTTAGAACCAGTGCCATGACATTTTGGCTTGAGGCGTGAAGGCTGGAAGAGTGAGACAGAAACAAATCCCCCCACACAGCGGAATCCCCTGAACCGTGGTGCGAACCCGGCGTGAGGCGGAAAGGCACCTGTGCTCGCTTGCTCCAGCAGGCCACCTCGCCCTGTCTGTTAGGCCATTAGGACACAGCTCATAAAGGCCGGGCGGGGAAGGAAAGTAATGATTTAATGGGGCTACGGGGGACGGGCGCTTCTGCTTACGACCCCCCGAGGACCTCCTTCTCCTGCCCACGTCCTAATAGCGGAACAGCGGCCGAACGGGCGCAGGGGAGGCTGTTCCACCGCTTAGTTCGCCTAACCTGCGGCTGAGCTGATTAAACAGCTAATATTCAATCGTCTGAAAGGAGCCCGCAGTGGAGAAAAATGGAAACTTTGAGTAAAAGTGGGGAGGGGGTTCATAATGATATCTTTTGTGCTCCTTCTCTCGATCGCTGTAATCTCCGTCATCTCATTAACTGGTGACACTCTCGTAATGACTTAAGAAAATCTTTACAGGGCTCACGGAGGCTTGACATTAAGTCAGTGCGGCACTACACTGTATTGAAAGGGCCTGTGTATGACACTGAGCTGCTAGTCTAGTCTAGAGTTAAGGGTATTAGAGTGACACATACACTCTGAGGAACAATGAGAAGCTGTCTCTCAGAGTGGAAATGTCATATCAGCTACAGCTTTCTCATAATGTTGTGCTAATTCTGTGATTGAGGTTCAACAGCTTCTCCGGCCTTTTCATTATTGTGCTTTGGTACCACCTGACAGCGGATGACAAAGGGAGCGGCACGCGCTGGCACCGAGCTGCCTGCGAAATAGCAGGCCAAAAATGGCCGGTAATGCCCTCCGTGGCCTCGTCGTAAAAGGATGGGGAGGTTTGCGAGGCCAGGGGAGAGATAAAACAAACACAAAAAAAGACACACAGTCAATTTGCAACTCTATTCTAATGCAGTAATTTGAGAAAATCCCTCAATTCCAAGCCCTAGCTGGGAAATTGGCCTTGGCGGGCACTGGGCGAGCAGGGGGGAGGGAAGAGAGGTTGTCGACGTGGGTGTGCCAGCCTAACGCTGGTGCCCATTGGCAGCGGAAGATGCTCGATGAGGACCACCCTGGCATGGTGAGTAATTCCCTTGTGTTCTCGGCAGACTGAGCTCTTTGCATCCTGGCATGGCTCCCTGTGCCCATTCTTAATCAACAGGATTAGGTCTGCTTATTGCTGGCTCTCCAGGATCACCTATACTCTGCATTGTACACGCACAATGTTAGCTCACCAGTTTGGCTACGACACGAATGTGGCTTTTTATTTTGTGTGCCCCCCCCCCTCTCTATGTCAGGGTGCTGATGAGGCTGGAATGGTGATGGAGCGAATCCGTCCCTGCCTGAAATGACATTAGGCTTGAGTACATTAGCTATGCCATTTAAAGCATAAACAGAAACAAATAAATATTCCCCTTTAGTTCTGATTAAAAGCCCATTTTAATTATAGGGTTATTATGTGCTGCTAGCCAAGCACATATAGGTTCGGTTTGCCATTTGTTTTTCATTACTGTTACACTCTCAGCAGGTGATGGAAGAGGCAGCCAAATATTTTGGAAAGCTGATATTGCTAAGGGGAAATATATTCACATTTTGATTGGTGTGTTGAAATTGTTCGGTTATGTTCTTGAAAAATATATATATATATATAAAATATATATACCACATCAAAAAGTGATTTTATGTCAGTAGAAAGCACATTATATTTAAGATATAAAGAAATAAAATTTCAAAATTTGGTTGAAATAATGTTACATTGTCATTCAGTGTAACAATATTTATGTAAAAATTCAAACAACATGCTTATTCTGACTTGTACATATTACATTTTAATGTGTTTTAAATGAGTAAAAAAATGTAGAATTACAACTAATTAGTATTTGGGGTGAAAGTAATTTGTCCTTTAATATGTCATAAATTGTAAAAATTGTAAAAAAAAAAAATTTGTTGTTGTTGTAAATATGCCTAACATGATCGTTACACTGAATGACATTTGTGGGTGTCTTCTGTAAATTAGAGAAAAGTATTTTTTATTTACTCACAAAAACAAAAATGCAATTAAATTAAACAGAAAACGTATTATTATGGCATGAGGTAATATAAATGTATAAATCGCAGCGATTGAGTAGTTTTGACCCAGCGGTTAGGTTAAATGTTTATGCTTTCTGGGTAGTTTTATTTAATTCAAATATTGTTTTAAATTAACTTTTTCTTGGACTATTTCTTGCTGAAAATGACCC
>NC_133375.1:23019776-23083388 GCF_049309525.1 Garra rufa | reverse complement strand
TTTTATATTGAACTATATATACAGTCAAGCCCAAAATTATTCATAGCCCTGGCAAATTCTGACTTAAAATTACTTTTATTCAACCAGCAAGTTTTTTTTTTGGACCGGAAATGAAACAGGCTTCTCCCAAAAGATAATAAGACGATGTACAAGAGGCATCATTGTGGAAAAAAAAAAAAAATTCAGCTTTTATTAACATTTGAACAAAAAGTGGCATGTCCAAAATTATTCATTCCCTTTGCAAACTGTCACAGTCTATGGGAAAATCCAAAGTTCTATACCATTCCAAATAGTCCAAGCTGTTCTAAAGCATCCTAATTACCCTGATTCATTGGGAACAGCTGTTTTAATCAACTCAACAGGTGAAAAACAGAAGCTTTCTCTTTGTGGACAGTCACGGCTAAGACAAAGGAGCTCACTGAGGACCTGCGGCTGCACATTGTGGCTGCTCACAAGTCAGGAAAGGGCTCATATCTAAATGTTTAGAAGTTCCAGTGGCTACAGTGCAAAGTATTATTAAAAAATACAAGATGTTCCGCACAGTGAAAATCTCAGAGGACGTGGTCAGAAGCCAAAAGTGACACCTGTGCTGGCTAGGAGGATAGTGAGAGAGGTAAAAAAAAAAAAGAATCCAAGTATCACCACCAAGGCCATCCTGATGAATGTGGGCTCTGCTGGTGGCAACATCTCAAGGCAGACAGTCCAGCGGACACTGCACAACACTGGGTTTCACAGACAAAGGAGGACGCCACTTCTCCAGATAAGGCACACAAAAGCCCGCTTGGCCTTTGCAAATGCTCATCTGGACAAAGAAGAAGACTTCTGGTCTGGTCAGATGAAACAAAAGTTGAATTGTCTTCATTTGGCGTAAAAAAGGAGAAGCCTTCAACCCTAAAAACACCATCCCCATTGTAAAACATGGTGGTGGGAACCTAATGTGTTGGGGGTGTTTTTCAGCCGGTGGACCAGGGAACCTAATCACAGTAAACAGCAGCATGAAAAAGGAGCAATACATCAAAATTCTCATCATCAACAACAACAACAACATCAGGCAGTCTGCAGAGAAACTTGGCCTTGGGCACCAGTGGACATTTCAGCACGACAATAACCCAAATCACACAGCAAAAGTGGTTAGCAGACAAAAACATTAACGTTTTGCAGTGGCCCAGCCAGAGTCCTGACTTAGGGCCTGTCCACACGGAGACGCGTTTCGCTGTATACGCATACATTTTTTATCGTATTGGCGTGTCATCCACACGGATCCGGCGTTTTAGGAGACTGAATCCGCTATTTTTTGAAACCGGGTCCCAAAGTGGATAAATCTGAAAACGACACCCTCGCGGTTTCGTGTGTACAGCCAATCCGTATTTTTTCTGAAACGATGATGTCATCACATCACGTGTCGGCTTCGTCACACGTAACAGCTACAACAATATTGGGGGACTACATGATTGTGTTCGTGTTGCTACTAAGCCTGCTAGCTTTATTACAGCAAAATCTATTGCTTCAATGCAACTGTTATGAGCAACAAGCGATACTGTTCACATCTTCGTCTTCTTCTTCTTCTTCTTAGTACGAATACAGCGCGCAAGGTTATGCGCATGCTCAAAGTCTTCTTCTCCGTGTATAGTGTATATCTATGGCAGAATTACAGCACCCCATACTGGTCTGGCATATATACTACACCGTTTTCAGTGGTTTCGTGTGTACGGAACTTTTTTTTAGAACGAGGGAAAAAAAAGGATCGGATAGGGCACGCACCGGCTTCGTGTGGATGGAGCCTTAAATCCAATTGAGAATCTGTGGAGGGAGCTAAAGATCAGGGTGATGGCAAGGAGACCCTCCAATCTGAAAGAGTTGGAGCTCATCGCTAAAGATGAATGGGCAAAAATACCAGTGGAGACATGCAAAAAGCTGGTCAGCAATTATAGTAAGCGTTTGATTGCTGTAATATCCAACAAAGGTTTTTCTATTGGTTATTGAGAAGGGTATGAATAATTTTGGACATGCCACTTTTTGTTCAAATGTAAATAAAAGATGAGTAATATTTTTTTCCACAATGATGCCTCTTGTACATCGTCTTTGTCACGAATTGGTCGTCCTGTCATCATAAACTCTTGCACTACACATCATGGACTTCATTCCCCACAAGCCACTGCACTAATCACTGCATTCACCTGCTCCTTGTTTCTCACTGCACTGATTACCACTCACACCTGCACCTCATTTCTAGGACTGCATTTAAGCCACTCTCACACACAGCTTCTTCGCGAAGTCTTGTATTGCCCCGGCTGCATTTCTGAGCGTTTCTTCCTGTGTTTGTTTTCCCGTGTTTGATTCCTGGACGCCCTCCCGTGTTTGATTCTCGCTGCCAGCCCCGACCTTTCTGCCTGTGTTTTGACTACGATTTCTGCCTGCCCCTGTGTGTTTGTTTTGTTTTGTCTGTACTAAATAAATGCTGCAAATGGATCCGCTCGTCTCCGACCGCCTTTGTGACAGAAGACTTCGCCACTACAAGGATCCAGCAGCTAGTATGGTGTCATCCGGTTCCAGCACGAACCCCACTGTACAGATCATGCGTCTCAAGCAGGGTGAGCGGTCTATTGAGGATTATGCTATGGACTTTGTGGAATTGGCTAAGCAGACTTCTATGGATGATGTATGCCTGATGATTTTTTTCCGTGGAGGACTCTTAGAGCCATTGGCTTCACTGATGCCCACGTTCGAACCTAGCTCGACTTTACAAAATTTCGTGGACATTGCTCTGCAAATGAGTGGCTCGCCCTTTACTGTGGGAATCAAAGAAAACAACAATGTTCACACGGTAAACACCCTTCCAGAGCCTGTTCACAAGATGGCCGCCCTTCCTGAGTCAGTTCACAAGATGGCCGCCTTTCCAGAGTCTACACGCAAGATGGCCTCCCTTCTAGAGTCTGTTCACAAGATGGCCTCCCTTCCAGAGTCTGTTCGCAAGAGCCTCCGCTGGTTCCGCCCAGCCTTCCAGAGCCTCCGCTGGTTCAGCCCAGCCTTCCAGAGCCTCCGCTGGTTCAGCCCAGCCTTCCAGAGCCTCCGCTGGTTCCGCCCAGCCTTCCAGAGCCTCCGCTGGTTCCGTCCAGCCGTCCTGAGATTCCTGTCTGCCCGGTTCAGGCCACGGAGGCCATTTATGGACTGTATATTTTCCCTATTCGAGCTACGGAGGCCGTGTATGGACTGTTGAGTTTCCCACCCACCCTCCCTACTGCTCCAGTCCCACCACCTCTGTCTCCTGACAGTCCCTCTGCTCACCCACAACTCACCTTCGATGCAGAGGACTTGCCGTGGGACTGCCAGTCTCCATCGGTGCCCTGGCTAGAGGATCCCTCACCATCGCTTCCAGCCTCAGAGTCCTGGACTCCGCCTCGGCCCTCCGACCCTGCGGCTCCACCCCGGCTCTCTGCTCCCTCGTCTCCGCCGTCGGTCCACCAGCTCCACCGGGCTCCATCGTCCCTCCGGCTCCGCCCTGGTCAGTCGTCGCCCCACCTTCGCCTCTGGACTGCGCCTCGTCACTCCGTCCTACCGGCTCTGTGGACCTCCTCCCTCCCGTGGGCACAGCCTCGGTCCTCTGTCGCTCCGGCTCCGCCGCGTACCTCCGGACCTCCATCTCCGCCTTGGTCGCCAGAGCCTTGGGTTCCGCCTTGGCCCTCCGGATCCTCTGTGTCGCCCAGGACCATCGACTCTCCGGTTCCGCCTCGGGCTCCACCGGCTCCACCTCCGTCGGTCGGCCCCATGGAGGAGCCAACCCTTCCTCCACCATGGCTTCTCCCTCCGTCGGCTCCGCCTCAGTCCATAGCTCCATTACCCCCACATGGACCTGGCCCTCCATCCCTCCATTAGGTGGTTAGAGCGTCTGTAAGCCGCTCCTTGGGGGGCTCTGTCACGAATTGGTCGTCCTGTCATCATAAACTCTTGCACTACACATCATGGACTTCATTCCACACAAGCCACTGCACTAATCACTGCATTCACCTGCTCCTTGTTTCTCACTGCACTGATTACCACTCACACCTGCACCTCATTTCTAGGACTGCATTTAAGCCACTCTCACACACAGCTTCTTCGCGAAGTCTTGTATTGCCCCGGCTGCATTTCTGAGCGTTTCTTCCCGTGTTTGTTTTCCCGTGTTTGATTCCTGGACGCCCTCCCGTGTTTGATTCTCGCTGCCAGCCCCGACCTTTCTGCCTGTGTTTTGACTACGATTTCTGCCTGCCCCTGTGTGTTTGTTTTGTTTTGTCTGTACTAAATAAATGCTGCAAATGGATCCGCTCGTCTCCGACCGCCTTTGTGACAGTCTTATTATCTTTTGGGAGAAGCCTGTGTCATTTCCGGTCAAAAAAAAAACTTGCTGGTTGAATAAAAGTAACTTTAATTCAGAATTTGCCAGGGGTATGAATAATTTCAGGCTTGACTGTATGTACAATATTTTTATATATTAGTATTTGGGTTTGCCTTTAGCAGGCCCTATGAAATCCAGTTTATTTCCATTTTTATTTTTTCTTGGTTAAATGTAAAAATATTAATCAAAAAGCATAATTAACTAAAATCATGAAACCTACACAATTTAACACCAATTTATTAAAAGATTAACAAAAATTACATTTGCAAGGCCCTATGAAATATGTTTTATTTTCCCCCTTCAAATTCAGTTTTATTTATTTATTTATTTTTACCACATTCTTTGTTGTTCAGTACTTTTCTGGATTACATTTTGACGGTTTCTTTCAATTTTCTCTGATTAACTGATTTATTTAAAAAAATAATACTCATAATAATTATTACTTTTTTCAGAAATAGGCTACTGTGTTGTGTACAAATAATTTTTCTGGTAAATAAATTCTGGTAAATAATTTTTCTGTTAATTGTTCCTTAAAAACCAATGTTTCAATAACATTAGTTATCATTAGGGCTACATTAAGTTTTTTTCAGTTTCCTAAAACAAACTTTTATTTTTACGGGTTGCTGTGAAGACCTTTAGGTTTCTGTTTGTACAGTATATGATATGACTTTCAAAGCAGTTGTAGAGACAATGTTCATGTGTTCATGTACTCAATAATTGAGGCGGCAGTGGCTGAAAACTATGGAAGGCCAAATGGTTCAAAAACTTAACTAAATGGTTCAATAATTTATTGTTTTTGTATTTCTTTCTTTTTCCAGAAATACTGTTGTGTGCATGTTTTTTATGTATATAATTTCTGGTAAATCATTTTCTGCTAATATTCCTTTATTATCCTTTAGCCTATTATCCTTTAGCCTACATTAAAATTAGTCAAAGAGTCGTTTGAACCATAATACTGAGAGTAAGTAAGGAAGGAAGTAAGTATTCTTTAAAAGATGGTGGAAAGTAAATGACTAATTGGGCTTCTTGCACTGAGGTATTGAGTTTGAACTAAAGTTACAGTGATTTATCAACTGGAGAGTTGAAATCCCAATCTTGCTCCATCCCCATTGTGCCCTTGAGCAAAAGACTTAATCCCAGCATGCTCCAGCGAGACTTTCCCTGCAATTAATGTAGTACAATGGAAAATCGTACAATAAATAGCATCGAAACTGTGGATCTCGGCTTATCTTAACATGGCTTATCTCTTTCTCTCTCTCTGTATGTTTAGAGAGACTAAACCTGCAGCTAATAATTGAGTTAACAGTGTCTACATTAGCTGATCCATAGGATTAGAGAAGGTAAGATCTCACCCTGCCGTTCAAACAGCCCAAAGTCTCTAATGAAGTAGAACAGCCTGTCAAGATCTCAGGTCTGATTTTTATTGAAAAAACTACAGCACACACTCTTCTCTTTCTTTCCTTCCTTCCTTCCTTCCTTCCTTCCTTCCTTCCTTCCTTCCTTCCTTCCTTCCTTCCTTCCTTCCTTCCTTCCTTCCTCTCTCACTCTCTTTCCCTGTCTTGTCAGCACCATCAAACTCATTTAGTGGAATTCAGTCTCACAGTTTGCCATGCATGACTACATCCTTCTATTTAAATACCTGGTGCATACAGTATAACTTCAATGGTCATTTATTTTATTTAATAACTGGATGGTGGTACACTGTAAAAAATTTGCTGTAGTTCTGCAGCTGGTTGCCAGTAACTTACTGTAGATTTTTAATTTATGTTATTTACTGGCAACAGTTTGTTCAAAGTTAAATGAACATTAAACATTAACAAGTCTTTGTCTTTACAGAATAAAACTATAAAATAACAACCTACTGCAAAGCATTCTGGGAACCAGAAACCTTCATCAACCTTTTTCTGTTTTTTTTCCTTCAGATTTTGGTTCCCAGAATGCTTTGCATGAGGCTGTTATTTTAGTTTTATTCTGTAAAGATAAAGACTTGTTAATGTTTAATGTTCAATAAACTTTGAACAAACTGTTGCCAGTAAATAGCATAAATTAAAATCTACAGTAAGTTACTGGCAACCAGCTGCCAGTAATACTGTAATTTCTACAGATTTTGTTTACAGTGTAGGTTTTTTTTTTTTTTTTTTTTTTTTTTTGTACCATTGAAGGATTAGTTCACTTCCAGAACAAAAATTAACAGATAAATTTCTTACCTCCTTGTCATCCAAGATGTTCATGTCTCTCTTTCTTTAGTTGTAAAGAAATTATGTTTTTTGAGGAAAACATTTTAGGAATTTTCTCCATTTAGTGGGCTTCAGTGGTGCCCGTGAGATTGAACTTCCAAAATGCAGTTTCAGTGCAGCTTCAAAAGGCTCTAAATGATTCCAGATCAGTAATTTTCTTAAATAAATTCATATTTATACACTATTTAACCACAAATGCTCGTCTTGTGTAGCTTTCAATGCATGCATAGTCTGTGTGCTCTGTTCAAGACAGTTAAGGTATGTCGAAAAATTCCCAACTCTGCCCTTTGAAGCTGCAATTAAACTGCATTTTGGAAGTTCAAACTCACAGGCACCATATAAGTCCACAATTTGGAGAAAATTCCCAAAACATTTTCCTCAAAAAAAAAAAAGAATAATAATTTTTTATGACGGAAGAAAGAAAGACATGAACATCTTGGATGACAAGGACAAATTATCTGTAAATTTTTGTTCTGGAAGTGAACTAATCCTTTAATATCCAATATTGTTCAAATTTTTGCTATTATTTTATTAAATATGATTTCATTATTCTCACACACATGCACATACACACACCTAAATTAATACATTGCATTTAATACTAATATAAAATGGCTACTGTATAGTAGAGGCCAAAAGTGATGCTTTTAATTACACTTCAGATTCAGTTAAACAATCAAAATATGAGGAGTATATTATATTGGAAAGAAGAATACACTAAATGTAAACGTATTTAATTGACAAAACGATTTGGAAAGCTCAAAAGCTCTTAGAAAATAAAGAATACATTAATTTGTAATGTAACTATTTATTAATATTATGTTGGTGGCCCCTTATTTTTGATTACAGCAGCCATTCTTCTAGGCATTGACTTACTAAACTTTTCACATTTTGCACAAAGTTGAGCTTCATTGGAAGACCTTCATGACTTCAGGTCTATAATTACCAGCAGGTTTCCAATGGGCTTAATGGAATAGTTCACCCAAAAATGAAAATTTTGACCCTCATGTTGTCCCAAACCCATAACCCATTCATCTTCAGAACACAAATTAAGATATTTTTGATGAAACCCGAGAGCTTTCTGACCCTGCATAGACAACAACGCAACTACCAAGGTCCAGAAAGGTAGTTAGGACATTGTTACAATAGCCCATGTGACATTAGTGGTTCAACCTTAATTTTATGAAGCTATGAGAATACCTTTTGTGCGGAAAGAAAGTAAAAATAACAACTTTATTTAACAATTTCTTCTCTTCCCTGTCAGTCTCCATCGCACAGAGAAAGCTTTTGGAAAGTCAGAAAGCTCTTGGTATTCATCAGAAATATAATAATTTGTGTTCCAAACATCACTGAAGGTCTTACAGGTAATCAATGACAGAGTTTGCATTTTTTAGTGAACTATCAAAAATGCTTTAAAAAGTATTAACACTTCCATTGTGCACAACATTGTTGCATGAATGGTGTGTTTGGAATCGTTATCATGTTGGAAAATACACATTTGGTCTCCAAACAGATCCTCCATACTAGGCTACATTGTGTTCAGCAGGATTCACAAGTACTGGTCCATTTTTAAAGTGCTGGCAAATTTGTAGATCAGTCTAACACCTGATGCATCTCCAATACCATTAGGTTTTTCCTGTCATGCTTAATGTCACATCACGGTTTTTCTATTAAAACACTCTAGTCATCTCAGACAAACATACCTGACACCAGGTTGTTTAATGTTGAATTGTCAGACTGGAAAAGTCTCCAATCTTCCACACTCCAATGCAATGTGTCTTTTACAGTAGATAAAAGTAATAAACAGTTTCTTAACCTCTCAATAAAAACCTCTTGTAGCCGTTGGCTTACAGTTCAAGATGTAATTGGAGATTCATCACAATTGTACGTCTCATCAAGGTCTTTAAGGTATTTTTAAATGGTCCTGCATTCAGGTGATTTTCTTCCTTCTTTCAAAAAAGAAAATGTAAAAATAAATAATTTACTTTGAGATTTCTTTTACTAAATAATTCATTTAGCTACTGTATAAACAAACTGTGGTGGCCAAAATTAATAGAACACTAGTATTTTCACCAGCTTAAAAAATGGTTTTAATTCAGTTATATCTCTCTTTTGCTGTAGGGTGCCAGTAGGAAATATCAGTTTACATTTCCAAACATTCATTTTGCCATTCATTGTAATCCAGTGAGATTTTTGTTTGCACAAGGAGAGGAGCCTGACAACAGCCAGTCTGTCTAGAATGACATGAAAAAACAGAGACTGAGTCTAAATCCAGAAGAACTGTGGCAACGTCTACAAAATGCTTCAAGAAACCTACAAAGCTAGATTACTTTTAAAAGTTTTAGGCACTTTGGTAAAAATGCTGTAAAATGAGGATGCTGTCGAAAATAATGTTATAAATACATTTTCTTTATCTATTAACTAAATTAAATCAACATTTGGTGTGACCATCCTTTGTGTTTAAAGCAGCTTTTGCCCTAGTTGCACTTGCGCATAGTTTTTCAGGTAGCTTTGCAGGTAGGCCTCTTGAAGCATCTTGGAGACGTTGCCACAGTTCTTCTGAAATTAGTCTGTCTAAGTTTGTTCTGTTTCTTCATGCCATTCCAGACAGACTGGTTGATGAGATCAGATCTCTGTGTGGAGCACTGGCAAAACAAAAGACAAAAAAAATCTCACTGGATTATTACAATTAATGGCAAAATGAATGTGAATGAAATGTAAACTGATATTTTCTTACTGACACACTACAGCAAAAGCAAACTTTTTTTAGCTGGCGAAAATACTAGTGTTCTAATCATTTAGGCCACCACTGTATGTGGTACTCAAATTCAGGAAATGTTAATAAATTAGACTGAATTGCCTGTCTGTGCCTATGGAGTTTACATTTTTAATAAATCCAGCCACAGTTCAATAAAAAAATGTGCAATGGTCGTTTAAAAAGTGCCAGGTCAAACGCCAGCTTGCAATCGCTGTTGAAACGGGCCAGTTCCAAAAGCTGTATATTTTATGATCTCTATGTGTCCAATTAATAAATGCATATGAAATGCACACAGGGGTCTGTTAAGTAAACTGTGCCCAGCATAACAGTAAATAAAATGTAAATAGTCTCTGTCATGGCTGAGTTCAGCAGCATAAAACAAACAAATCCTCTTGAGAACCAATCATTTATGGGGCATGAGTCTGAGGTCTCATTTTAAGTGTTATATCAAAACGCCTGGGAGTGAAAGTCCAAGCAATGTCACAGTGTTCTTAAAATGGCACCCTCAACATAAAGAATGTCCCCTCAAAACTTTTGTATCTCTAAAAAACGTCCTTCCACCTCTGCTATAACCTGTACGCTCTTTTAACACTGCTATGATGCTTTCTAGATGTTGCCTAATTCTCTTATCCTCCCACAGTGCTCCAGTAACATCTGTCGAGCACCACAGTCATATCAATCACACTGAAATGGCCTCTCGAAAGCCACATGTAACTGTCCAAAACATCTGATTCCCACAGAGCAACACAGACCTTGGGTCAAAGAGACAGAACCAGCCCTCAATGACCAGCCAAAGTATAACACATCAAACTACACAAAAGCTTTACATTGCCAACGGATTTATTTGTTCACACTACAATGTGTAAACTGCATGTTTATTTCAAAAACAAACTCTCATTGCAATAAATCTGACTGAATACTGATGGACGTGGTTGGAAGCCAAAAGTGACACCTGTGCTGGCCAGGAGGATATTGAGAGAAGTAAAAAAGAATATAAGAACTAAAAAGGATCACCATCAAGGCCATCCTGATGAATCTGGGCTCTGCTGGTGGCAACATCTCAAGGCAGACAGTCCAACGGACACTGCACAACACTGTGTTCAACGTACGCAGACCAAAGAGGACACCACTTCTCCAGATAAGGCACACAAAAACCCGCTTGGCCTGTGCAAATGCTTATCTGGACAAAGAAGACTTCTGGTCTTCTGTTTTATGGTCAGATGAAACAAAAATTTGATTGTTTGGCCACAATGATGTAGCCTTCATTTGGCATAAAAAAGAAGAAGCCTTCAACCCTAAGAACACCATCCCCACTGTCAAACATGGTGGTGGAAACCTAATGTTTTTTTAGCCGGTGGACCAGGGAACCTAATCATAGTAAACGGCACCATGAAAAAGGAGCAATACATCAAAATTCTCAACAACAACATCAGGCAGTCTGCAGAGAAACTTGGCCTTGGGCACCAGTGGACATTTCACGACAACCACCCAAAACACACAGCAAAAGTGGTGAAGAAATGGTTAGCAGACAAAAACATTAACGTTTTGCAGTGGCCCAGCCAGAGTCCTGACTTAAATCCAATTGAGAATCTGTGGAGGGAGCTAAAGATCAGGGTGATGGCAAGGAGACCCTCCAATCTGAAAGAGTTGGAGCTCATCGCTAAAGATGAATGGGCAAAAATACCAGTGGAGACATGCAAAAAGCTGGTCAGCAATTATAGGAAGTGTTTGATTGCTGTAATAGCCAATAAAGGCTTTTCTATTGATTATTGAGAAGGGTATGAATCATTTTGGACATGCCACTTTTTGTTCAAATGTAAATAAAAGATGAGTAATTTTTTTTTCCACAATAATGCCTCTTGTACATTGTCTTATTATCTTCTGGGAGACGTCTGTGTTATTTCTATTTAAAAAAAAATTGCTGGTTGAATAAAAGTAACTTTAAGTCAGAATTTGCCAGGGGTATGAATAATTTCGGGCTTGACTGTATGTGGTATAGACTCACACTTTACATGTGAATACCTCTGATTACTAATGAGATTAGTATGCATTGGTATTAGTCAACAGGTCAGACTAAAGAAAGAAAGAGACTGGCAGATGGAGAAGATCGAGAGTGTTAGGCTATCTATCATATTGTCATTCTTGTGTGCTCAGTATCCTCATGGGTGTCTCCTTTCTGTCCCCATTGCTGCAATTAAGAACTGTTTCCCTCACTGACTCTCATTTGAAAGACAAGCTCTCGCTCTCTCACTCTCTTTCTCTCTTGCTGTTGAAAGACAATAAAAGGCTCCGTACACAATCAGGTTAAAAACAAATCAGGAGACTGCTTTGTTTGCATGCGTGTGCTGATGTGCATTTGTTTACAGATTTAACATGTGAGCAAAATATGTGTGCAACTGCTGCCATCTCTAGTGAGGTACATCACTGAGCTGCAGTATAGACAATGACAGGCCCTACTTACTGTGTGTGCGTAGTTAGTCCCAATGCTTCTGAAGTCATTTTAATATTTTTCATCAGTTTTAATATTATTGTACATTCTTAGATGAAGGTTTCTCATTAATTAGTTACATAATGAACTGAAAATATTAGAACAACATAAAAGATCTCAAATGTTGTGTTGTGTGTCATTGCTTTGGCAAAGCATCAGTCAATCTAACTAAAATGAAATCACAATATGGCTTACAGAAGCGCACAAAACATTGTGAATTAATTAAAGGGAACCCTGGGTATTAAGACTTGTATGGCTTAATATAACATGACTGATGTGTCTTACTGAAATACATAGTAAACAACCCATGAAAGATTTATGTTATTTAAGAAATACACATCGTTTTATACATATTTTGGACTATGGAGGGTGCCATTATCTTGACGTAAAATGGTTGCGCTCGGTGAGCTACTGGCACTACCTGTTGCTATTTTTACCTCAACACAACTCGGAAAATAAAATACTTATATGATGACCACAGCTACTGAAAGAGCTTACAGGTGGCAATGGATATAAGTGTAGGCTTAAACCAAATGCTGTATACCATCAAATTTTCCCCACAAGGAGTCTAAACGCTCCCAGATATTAAGTGAAATCAACACTGAGAAACTCTTTCAGTGGCTGCGCCATCACAAGAAGCATCAACATGTTTACATCCTAGCAGGATAGCATCTAGCGGTTCTTGTCTCTGCCATTTGTAAGCTCTTTCAGTAGCTGTGGTCTACTAAAAGCCTCAAATCAGGCCATCAAGGCTAAAGTGGAGAGAACAAAGACGCAGGTCTTTAGGAAGTTTTATTCGTGCACAGGCATCTTCCCATTCTTTTTTTCTCTTCTTATCGCTAAGAAAGCAGTGAAGACTTACATTGATTCTCTTGTTGCCCTTCGACTGAAAATTACAATCAATCAAAGGCCGCACAATGTGGCATCATGTTCATGAGTATTTTATTTTCCGAGTTGTGTTGCCGAAAAAATATCAAAAGGTAGTGCCAGTAGCTAACCAAGTGCAAATTTCCTCTCACTGAAATAATGGTGCCCCCCATAGTCCAAAATATGTATAAAACAATGTGGATTTTTTAAAAAAATAACAAATATTTCTACTTTTTTCACAATTTTTTCACAAATTTATAAAATTTTTGTGGACAAAAGTTCATTGTTTCACTAGATTTGTAATGTGATGTTTGTAAAAGTATTTGCATTTGAAACTTGTTGTCAACTAAACACAGAAACTTAAAGGTCTTAGTGATGATAGTAAAAAAATATTATTGTTGTTGTTATATTCAACTGTTTGGCTTCCTAAAAATACCAGTGTGAATAAAATGTAAACTGAGACACTATATAAGAACTAAAAAGAAGTTTAAACTTTAAAGTTTTAAATATGTTCAATTTGGTCACCAAAACAGGGTTGAAGCTCTTAATTCAAGGAGACGTTCACTTCCAGAACAAAAATTTACAGATAATGTACTCACCCCCTTGTCATCCAAGATGTCCATGTTTTTCTTTCTTCAGTTGTAAAGAAATTATGGTTTTTGAGGAAAACATTTCAGGATTTTTCTCCATATAGTGGACTTCTGGTGCCCCGAGTTTGAACTTCCAAAATGCAATTTAAATGTGGCTTCAGACAATCCCAATTGCAAGTGTAAATGATCCCAGCCAAGGAAGAAGTGTATTATCTAGTGAAACGATCGTTTTTTGTTTGTTTGTTTGTTTGTTTGTTTTGTTTTTACAATTTATATACTTTTTAACCTCAATTGCTCATCTTGTCTTGTTCTGTCTGAACTCCGGTTCAAGACAATTAGGTTATGTTGAAAAACTCCCATCTCATTTTCTCCTTCAACTTCAAAATCATCCTACATTGCTTTTTTACCTTTTTTGTTAAGGGTGTTTGATCTTCTTTGCATGTTCACTTTGCAAACACTGGGTCGGTACTTCTGCGATGTAGAATGCTTTTGAAATTGAGGTAAAAAAAATAAGATGGGAGCTTTTCGACATAGAGATGTACGGTACAATAGAGATGTACAGACTACTCATGCACATTGCAGAGAGAGACAAGATGAGCATTTGAGGTTAAAAAGTATATAAATTATAATTTAAAAAAAATGATAGTTTTGTAGATAAGACCTTTTTTCCTTGGCTGGGATCGTTTACAGCCGCATTAAAGCTGCATTTAAATGGCATTTAGGAAGTTCAAACTCGGGCACCATAAAAGTCCACTTTATGGAGAAAAATCCTGAAATGTTTTTCTCAAAAAACATAATTTGTTTACGACTGAAGAAAGAAATACATCTTGGATGACAAGGGAGGTGATTACATTATCTGTAAATGATTGTTCTGGAAGTGAACTTCTCCTTTAAAGGTCCCATATTGTACACATTTCTGGAGGTTTATTTTAGTTGTTGATGTCCTTAAGAATATATATTTGCGGTATAAGTGCCAAAATCCATCTCAATATATTTTTACAGCTCCTTTTTTAGGAGCTCTGTCAAAAACAGGTCGATTTTGGCCCATCTAATTCATATTCATGAGCCTCTCTTCTGATTGGCCTGTTGTTTTCTGAGTGACGCACAGCCAGGCCAATCACAGGTAACTACGGTCATGTATGCTGTAAGCGAGCTCAGAGCAATAGAGAGAACCTAGCTTGCTGATACTCAACAGGATATTTTAGAATGATCATTAATGTTTTTTCTTTTTCAAACCTCGAATGCAGTAAGCTACATAACTGTTGCTTTAGTAAAGCCCCTTTCACAATGCGCGCTGATTCTGGAAAATTACTGGAACGAGCGCTGTGTGAACAAAAGCCAGAACCATAAAGGCAGTGTTGTAGTGATGATGCACGTTATCATGCGACTCTTCACGACAAAAAAATACGTGCAAAGTGGAATGAAGCGGCGATCGGGCAGAGCCAGCTCCTCACTATCAGCGCTGAAGCACAGTTTGTTCAGGTTAGTTTCAGTTTAGTGAAACGTACGCGTCGCATTACATCTCACATCCAAACGTCACATGTCTTTATGGGTTGTGTGTAAAGCACGCACAGATTCCGGAAAACAACTGTAAATTAACCAAATTAAACAATTCTGGAACAAATCATGGTAAACATTATCCGTGTATTTACCGGAATCGCTGTGTGAAAGAGGCTGAAGTTGACGTGCCTCTGGTCTCTTATATTCACGTTGTTCTGAAGCCTGTGCAATGATGTAGTTTCGACATCTATCGACTGAACAGGGTTTTCTAGATTAGTTTCCGTGTCGTTGTTGCTTAGCAATGTTATGGACGCGATGTTGTCTGGGTTTGACAAAAGGAGGGTGGTACGGTGGTTGGTGCTGGGGTGGTGACTGAAGGCGGTGACTGAGTAGATCTGACGTCACATCGTTACGGAAGTCACAGTGGCTCGTGAAAATGAACAGCTACTTTAAGCAGGCTGTGTGCAGTTTACTGTGGATTGACTGTTTTGAAACTCATATGGTAGTTACATAGCCCCTAGACCTCAGTTATCATGAAAAAAGCCAGGAAATTTTGATTTTGACAATATGGGACCTTTAACATTCAAGAGATTGATGCATTTAAACGTTAAAAATGTATACAAGTTTCTTAGATGGTGGAGACCTATATCACCCACAATAGTCTCACAAAATCCTTGAGAAAAAACAATGTCTTGCCAATGTCATGATCCCAACCACAAGTTGACTGTTAACATGATTTCGGTTTAAAGAAAAATTGCTTACTAGCCTTTTCTGTGCTATTAAAGTTACATCCAATTTTACAACTTTGTGACAATATAACGGCTAAAAACGTCTAGGTTACGTATGTAACCCCGGTTCCCTGAGGACAGGGATCGAGACGCTGCGTCCTGGTGGACACTATGGGAACTGCCTTCAGTGTGACCGGCTCTGAAGCTCTTGTAGAACAACGACAATGAACTTTGACATTGGCCGGCACCAGCCTATGACATCATCACAAGGCGCCTACCAGTACAAAGGGGCGCTTGTGAATACATCAACCATCTTTTTGTCTGATGAAGACGTAAGTGGGGCCCGAAGCATGGCTATGAGACGCAGCGTCTCGTTCCCTGTCCTCAGGGAACCGGGGTTACATACGTAACCTAGACGTTCCCTTCCGGAGGGAACTCTACGCTGCGTCCTGGTGGGCACTATGGGAACGTCTATACCAACGCTGCCATGCTGAGGAGTAAGTGAACAACTGACTGATTGAGGAGTCAAGAAGGAACATCACTCCCCACTACCAGCGAGAATCACTTGGGCCGACGTCATGGCTAGCTCGGCTACCCAAGCACGGAACTCCAAGGAGTGGAGGCCTGATTCTTCTGAGCGAGAGTAGGCCTAACTACACTCACCGCTACAGAAAGTAGTGAAGCTTATCACTAAACCTTCATACTAAACGGGGGTTCTGAAGAGCGGAGACTCCAGAAAGACTGTCTAAACGAGAGGAAGCCTGGCAACACTCTGTGCTTGCGGGGGAACTCTGGGAGTGGAGGTCGGAGACCTAACTACACTCAACACTGGAGGTGATTCATGAGGCTCCAAGAACCTAAGCAATAGAACCACCTAAGTGGAGACTATGGAGAGTGGAGGCTTAGCCAAACTCTCGAATGAGAGGAAGCCTGGCGACACTCTGTGCTTAGCAGAGGACGACTCTAAGAGTGGAGGTATCATGACTTAGCTACACTCAACACTGGAGGTGTCCCGTGAGGCTGAATAGCCTATCCGACGGAACTCCCCGAGTGGAGTCTAGAGAGTGGAGGCTTTTAGTCAACTCTCGAATGAGAGGGAGCCTGGCGACACTCTGTGCTTAGCAGAGGACGACTCTAAGAGTGGAGGTCTCATGACCTAGCTACACTCAACACTGGAGGTGCCCCGTGAGGCTGAATAGCCTATCCGACGGAACTCCCTGAGTGGAGTCTAGAGAGTGGAGGCTTTTAGTCAACTCTCGAATGAGAGGGAGCCTGGCGACATTCTGTGCTTAGCAGAGGACGACTCTAAGAGTGGAGGTCTCATGACCTAGCTACACTCAACACTGGAGGTGTCCCGTGAGGCTGAATAGCCTATCCGACGGAACTCCCTGAGTGGAGTCTAGAGAGTGGAGGCTTTTAGTCAACTCTCGAATGACAGGGAGCCTGGCAACACTCTGTGCTTAGCAGAGGACGACTCTAAGAGTGGAGGTCTCATGACCTAGCTACACTCAACACTGGAGGTAATCAGTGAGGCTCAATAGCCTAGCCAACGAAACTACCTGAGTGGAGTCTCTGGAGAGTGGAGGCAAGCGGGAGCCTACTACACTCGATCCTGCTAGCAGTGCTACCTGGGTGGGGAGTTGGAAAAACAGAAGGGTTTTTTAAAGAACCAACTCGAGGATGGGAACGAAAGGATTACCACGTAACCCACACTGTATAGGATTTCAGAAAAGGACCCAACACATCTGGGGGGACCTTTACCACAAACGTGGATTTCAGAGAAGTGCCTAAGTTGTACACTTACCACTCGCATGGATTTTAATGAGTGCTCAAAGACTTGCATGAGTACTCACCACTATTGTGGGTTTGAGGAGGTGCCCAGAGCATAGCGAGGGATTTTGCACCTAATTTCAATCTCTAGGCGGTAGCATGGCCTGGGAGCGGAGTCTAGGAGAGGGGAGGCTTTAGCTGAACGACTCTCTAGACCGAGAGAAAGCCTACGACGCTCAATCCTTAGGAAACTCTTAGAGTGGAGGTCTCAATACTGACCCTGCTTGAGGGGAGACCTGACTACACTCAACGCTCAGATAAATGACAGGACTCACAGGACAGCTCAGATGCTGAAAGCAGAGCTATATAAGTGGAGGCTCCGAGATTGAGTCTCTCAAGGAGAGAAGCCTGCAACACTAGGTTTTGGTGAGTGGTAGTTAGCCCTCCCCCCAAAATAGCCAGCGAGGCACAAAGGGGCCAGCTATTGTCACTGTGAGGATGGGCCTGGAAAGTGAGTTTTAAGGGTGAAGGTCTTAAGACAACTCTCACAGAGAGGAGACCTGATACACCGTGCTACAAAAATGGAGTTGGAAACTTAAAGGTTTTTTTAGACCTACTCGAAAAAGGGAGATTCGAAGGATTCCCTTGGTAGCAGATTACTCACAAACGGCCTCTCTGGAGAGCGGAGGCTTCAACAGAGACCTACAAGCGAGGGAGCCTAGCGACGCTCGATCCATCTGGGAAAGCTCTAAAGAGTGGAGGTCTACCAAAATGATCCTCTATCGAGTGGAGACCTGACTACACTCACGCCTGAAGTACTGGAAGCGGAGTCTCTGGAGAGCGGAGGCTTGATACAAACCTTCTCGAGATGAGAGGAAGCCTGACAACGCTCAATCCACTAACTTTTAGGAGTGGAGGTCTCAAACAATAACCCTTGGATGAGGGGAGACCTAGCTACACTCACGCTTAAATGTACTACAAGCGGAGCTTCTGGAGAACGGAGGCTTCATAGGGAACTCTCTACATGAGAGGAAGCCTGCCAAGTTCAATCCACTGGCTCTGGGGAGTGAAGGTCTCAATAATACCCTTTCGGTGAGGGGAGACCTGGTATACTCCACGCTCCACGGTACATGAGCTCACAGAAGAAGTCTACACGTAAGACTCTGTAGAGTGGAGGCTTCAAGTGAATCTCTTAGGAGAGAACAGCCTAACAACACTCGGGCTTGGCAGAGGGGTACTTAGCACAATACCAAAAGTAGTTACCGAGGCCTAACGGGGCCTACAGCTATATACTGTGAGAATGTACTGGAAGCGGAGCTTTAAGGGGAGCGGCGGCTGCAGCTATAAGGGTTCTCACAGAGAAAACCGCATCTAGCAGCTCTCGGTCTAGGCCATGGAAAGGCTGTGAGAGCGAGATCATCATCATAACTCGGCTAGGCGAGAGGAGATCTATCAGCGGCACTTAAGGGTGGAGGCTTTTACCGCTCACCGTGGCAGGAAGTCTGGGAGTGGAGGTCTAACAACACAACTCACTAGAGTGAGGGGAGACCTGGCTACACTCAGCCCCTATATCAGCACACATTTAGTGTAAGTAGCGAGGCTCAGGAAGGAGCCTACAAGCTACTAGAGCTGCTTTTTATTACAGGGTTTTTTTCTAAACTTCCCTATCTTTAATTTATTTTAGAAGCAGAGCCCTGGGGAGCGAAGGCTTCAGTGCACTAGCTCGAACGAGCGGCAGCCTAGAGCACTCAGACCCGGGATGTTTGCTTCATTGAAAGAGGGTGGAGATCTCAACCCAACATCCCAGATTACACTCAGGTAAAGAGCGGGACCATCGGAGCTCAGGGACCATCGGAGCTCAGTGTGGAGCTCAAATACTAAAGTCTCACCCAGACGGAGCTGGTAGACAAACATTATACCTACATATACATATATGCACATTTTCATGTATGTCAGTTCATGTACCGGGCCAACAGATTGAGTTTATTAATCTAACATCGGCCCGGCCCCAGAGAGTTATGGGGGAAAAAGGGCAGGCGGCCGAACGATAGTGAAGGGGAAGGGAGAGGATCGTTTCCCTACGATCCCCTCTCCTAAACCGCGCATCACGTCTCCTCTGAGACCTACCCCTCCCAGGAGGGGGGTCTCGAGTGGCCACACAAACCGCCTGGCCCTGCCTCCGGCCCACAGGCCAAGAGGGGCCAGGCTCCCCGTGCGTTTGGGTGGGGATGAAGACCGGTGAGGAATAACAGACCCAAAGGATACACGGGTCTTCATCCTCCAGCAGATCAGCCTGGTACGCCTGCAACACTGCCACTGTGTGCAGGCGGCACCAGCCTGAACCGCTGCCGCGTATGCCCTCAGCGTCGACGCCATCTTTTTTTTTTTTTTTTTTTGCGATGGCACCGACGGCCTGCCATACTCACGCACTCACTCTGCACCAGCAGAATTAACATGCTGGTATAGATGAGTGCGGGCTGGCTATGGTTTATCCCATGCCTTCCCGATCTTATTATATAGATCAGGAAGGAATGGGATGCACATGGGGACTGGTCTGTTATGGCCAGGGAGAAATTGCCAGCATAAACTGCTATGAGCAACCTCCCCCTGCACGTACTTTGAACGCAGATCAAAGCAGACCGCAGCGCGGTTCATAACAGACAGCAGCTCATCATACGCGGGGCAGGCAGGCTGTGAGAGCTCATAACAGCCACATCCTACTTGTCTGGCTTAAAACCAGTAGAGCACTTGCTGCTATATCAAAAGGATGTCAGTTTCTTAGAACAACACATCCTTCGGCCGCAGCTCACATTACACATTACACATCTCTCAACTCGTGACCGCGCTTCATCTGTAACCGCCGCGGGCTCGTTCTTCGTGCAGCCTCGGCTGTAACGGGACCCGAGCAGCGCAGGGCAGATAAATGTCCCAATTCCCTCGGGAAAAGGGACAAAGAGAGCAGAGTTTCCTTAGAGAGAAACTCTCACAATGAACGCGCTCTGCACTCTCAAGTACAGAGCGCGCGTGCTCTTCACCCAAACACATAACAAACAGATTGTGCACGTCATCTGGTGTCAGATTTCTCTGACACGGAATCCGCACACTTCCTGAACTGTTTACTCTAGGAATCGTCATTCTACTCACGCTTAGAACAAGGTCAGTCTGAAGGACAAAAAGATGGTTGATGTATTCACAAGCGCCCCTTTATACTGGTAGGCGCCTTGTGATGATGTCATAGGCTGGCGCCGGCCAATGTCGAAGTTCATTGTCGTTGTTCTACAAGAGCTTCAGAGCCGGTCACGCTGAAGGCAGTTCCCATAGTGTCCACCAGGACACAGCGTAGAGTTCCCTCCGGAAGGGAACCCAGTAAACAACAAAAAAAGTGAAGAGCAATTTGACATGTCAAATGATACACAAAGAAGAATGAATGTAAGTGCTTTTATAAAATGATAAGCTCCACTTTTAAGTCCTCTGAAAACTGGCCCCATTTATTTGTAAGTGCCTCACCGAAACCTCAATTTAATTTAATACTTTTATGACACAAGTGCTGTTGAATGTGTATTGGACCCAGAATATTCTTTTAACTTTACATTCTATTGCATAGAGTTACATTGATGGTGTTTTTCTACACTCATAAAAACTTCAGAAATCTATGTCTGTTTTCATGTTCATAAGAAAAAGATTTGTAAAGCTTTTACTGAGAAATACCAAAGCATTTTTCACGGTGTAACATATGGGTCCTTGAGGCAAATTTGTTCCCTGTGAGTTGAGGAACTCTCATGTGAAAATTTAAGTCTCAAGCTCAAACGGGGTAGAGGGCCTGTCAGTTGCTAGGCAACCATACATCCCATCCATACCAGAATGCAATTAGCCACATATCCTTCATGCATGCAAAGTTTGGTGAGTTTCCACCATAGGGAAAAAAGTTAAAGCTGTATAAAGTGAGGAGACCAGTGGGAACCATGCATGCACGGGATTCCTAATAATCTATTGACAATGTTAAATACTATATATATTATTCTCATATAATTATTCCATAAAATGCTTTAATTTAATTCAATTAGGAAATAAATGTGCAAATCCAGTTCATCTGCACAAGTCTGCAGGTCAAAGAATTTAAGTAGCTCAATGTCTCTCAATGTAGAAAATGTAATAGTAATGTTTCTCAATGTAGAAAATAAAAAAGTCAAAAGCTACACTGGCTGTATAAATATTCACATTTATTTACTGAGAGAGATTTATTATGGGTCTCTATACAAACAACCACTTTTAAGTTTAAATTGCCAGAAAAAATATATATATATAAAAATAGTGGTTGCTGTGTCAACTTGATAAATGTATAGCTCTTTTCATTCAATAGAATGGTCTATATTTGAGAGAATTGCAGCTGCATAAATAAAGATAAATGTAAATACAATGTAAATGTTTTATTAAATGTATGAAAAGACATATCATACACACATACTGTAAACATGTGTCCATGAAATCCTAGCTAATTTCAATATAAACACTTCCAAAACTTTTGATTCACTCTTAGTTGAAGCAACGGCCCATAAACTGATTAAAACGATATTTATAATGTTACAAAATACTTTTATTTGACACAAAAGCATTTCTTTGGAACTTTCTATTAATCAAAGAATCCTAAAGAAAAATGTATTATGGTTTCAATAAAAATATTAAACAAGAAATAGTATAAAATTAACATATAGAATGATTTCTGAAGAGTCATGTGACATTGAAGACTGGAGTAATGGCTAGTAAACTTACTAGTACTCATTATGTTACTTGTTAGAGATGCCTAATGGCACCAAATGACTATTTAGCAATAACAGTATTATTCACCTCGGCTTGCTCTTGACCTTCTGCCCGAAAGATAATTCTCTTTATCCATGATAAATAGTGCCAGTTCCAATCAGAATGAAAGACATGATATTGATGATGTAATATTTCCCAGCTGATCATCATTAACCTCAGCCAGGGGCAAGGTCAGGACACACACATACAATAGTGAAGATGCTTCAGGCTCTATTTCAGACTGAATAGATCTGCATGCATGACAACAGCGCACACACAAACACACAACACACAAATTTTCAGATGAGATGATCTTATGAAATGTGAATTTCCTATTATAAATCTTCACTTGCTGTTCTGTGAGGGGTCTGGAAATGACAGTTGAGTGTAATGAAAATACACTCATCTACTGGATGTCCTTGAGCCGCACTCTCTTTCTCTCCTTTTCATGCACACCTCTATGTCGTAGCTTTTCCTCAAAGGTATGTGACTGAAAAAAAATAAAGCAGACATATGTTCACTGTTCAGTCTGTTGAGGTGTTATTACCGCGGTGATTGTACAAAACGTACTGCCCTTAGTGGGAGTTATTCAAGTTTGGATTCTCCGCTGCTCGGCTCTCCAGCTGTCAGTGCGGTGAGAGAATTAAACACACATACCCACACCTGTGCGAATGTCTCCTCCATTATGATCAGAAAGGGACAAACAGAACGTAATCACAAACACAAAGCGGGTCCCTACATCTCTGTGTGTTCATTATCTCAGCCCACACTGCAGAGAAAGGCAGAACAAAGATTAAAAGAGAGGGAGGAAGGGCAGAAGAGATGAAATGGATAAGAGAGAGAAGTGAAAGCAAGTGAAAAATGCCAACCAAATTCAAATCTCTCTCCTCAGTTTCTTTTTTCCCCACATGATGACAGAGATCAGCTCAGAGACAGGTTTTAAAATGTCTTGCACACAAAAGAGGAACTCAGTTCGCACAAATACTACAAGATCAGGATGTCATGCACCTTTTTTATTTTGAAGGGGTGGTGGTGGAAGTCCTGGTTCACTCGGTGCCCCAGGCAAAGATAACACATGACTAGCCCCAGACGGAATCTGCTGACTTTTTTGCATTTTCTGTGCTGATTTTGGAGGAAAATCTGCAGAAGTCTGCAGGATGGATTTAAACATGGTAAAAATGTGTTTAACGGAGCTGAAAGTACAACGCTTTTAATGGTAGGTGAAAACATTATCAAAGTAGCCAAAAGCCAAGATATTTAATAAAACTCACAGGAGATGGTAGATGTATAGAATTTGATGATTATGCTCAAACTTAGTCTAGTAAAGTTGATCAGAGGGTGATCAGGGATCAAATACAGAAACACACACACACACACACACACACACACACACAGACAAACAAAATGACAGACAGACAGACAGACAGACAGACAGACAGACAGACAGACAAAATGACAGACAGAAGACAGACAAAACGACAGACAGACAGACAAAATGACAGACAGACAGACAAAATGACAGACAGACAAAATAACAGACAGACAGACAGACAAAATGACAGACAGAAGACAGACAAAATGACAGACAGACAGACAAAATGACAGACAGACAAACAAAATGACAGACAGACAAACAAAATGACAGACAGACAGACAAAATGACAGACAGACAGACAAAATGACAGACAGACAGACAAAATGACAGACATAGATAGATAGATAGATAGATAGATAGATAGATAGATAGATAGATAGATAGATAGATAGATAGATAGATAGATAGATAGATAGATAGATAGATAGATAGATAGATAGATAGATAGATAGATAGAATATTCTCTTCTGTACTAATGCATGTACAGACATTCAGACATCCCACTTACGTCAGTTAAATGTAAATACTGAGGAATAGAAGAGACAGAGAAAGAACGAGAGAGAGATAAGACGACAGGAACAAATGGGAGGTATGAGATGCTCCCTTAGAGAGAACATTAGTGTCAACCGGCTGTAATCGGTCAGATTACAGAAACTCAGTCATGTTAACACACACAGACAGACACGTCATCCCCAAACCGCATGTTCACTCGCAGCATATATGATTCAGTAGTCAGCAAGAACTACTTCTCTGCCTGGTGTTTCATGTAATGTTACATTAGACATTATCAATAAGATGTAGGAAAAGACAAACAAATGAATGTATAAATCATAGCATCAAATACACACATGGAGCAGTCACATAACCCTACACATAAATCTCTCCACCTCCTCCGCAGTTAATGATTATAAATGAGAAGCTGAGGTGGTTTAATTACCGTCACGCTGACTAATTCATGAGATTAATAAAGATATCTGGATCTCTCATCTAATTCATTTTTTATGAGCAAACAACTTGACTTTTTTGTTCCTGTCGCACGTCGTATTTCAAATCAGGGCGCGAAAAAAAATTATAGCGGCGGAGAACTATGGAGTCACATGACAAATGATGTTTGCAAAAATTAGGAGTGAACCAGAAAGCAAACAGACTCCCCATTACGCAGAATCTTCAGAGTCCTCCGGCAGGCTCTTGAAAAATTAAACACCATCAGTGTTTAATTCAGCATTTTGGAGGAATACCTGATGATATGCAGCTTCTGAATTCGTAATGCCTCTTTTAATTATGTTTGTAGTAAAATATTTATGCTTACACGCTGACTGGTGAAATGTTCAGTGCTCTTTTATCAAATATTCCCTTCTAAGTCACTCCGAATGTCTCCCAAGTAATGAGTAAAGATGCGTACAGATATCAATATGACTCTGGCGTTTTGTCTTGTGTAAGTTATTTTATCATGTGTGTGTGTGTGTGTGTGTGTGTGTGTGTGTGTGTGTGTGTGTGAATACAGTCAATACATTTTGGATGAAAATCCATAGGCATTTCAAGATGGACTGAATACATTTGTGAAATTGCACAGCAACACACCGCAGTGAATCTCATTCTGAAGCTCGATTCAGTCACTCATGAAACAAATGATTGGAAAACAACACTACAGTATTGATTGTAAGAACACTATTCAGTCAATCCACCTCATCTGCTTTTAAACAAGAATATTTTATTATTGATTCATTATCGGCCTTGATTTAATTGAGATTTGCTCCATCAACTTAAAGCACGCCAAGAATGAGGACGGATTCCTGCAGTGTGTAAAAAAAAGATGAGTATTCCTTTGTCTTCACAGCATCTCTAGTTATATTATTCCAAAGAATCTATTGCATGAAATCAATCCATAACGTCTCTGGCAGCAGTTTGGCAGACAGTTTTATCTGAGATCATCAATGCTGATTTACATACCATATGTCCAGCCAATCAGTCATGAGTCATAGCTGTTGGACACCATGCACCCCGGCCCCCTTAAGCCACCAGTAAAGGTGATTGTGCTGTTTATGATGTGACTGAAATATGGTCTTTAATAAGCTTGAGACAAAAGTCACTGCCATTCTCTGAATTATAGGCTAGTGTACTGAATCCTCGGTCATAAAATTGTCACCGGCTGCATTACAGAATCGGTCACAATTTATTTGTGCTATAAGCAAGGAAACTTAAAAGTTTCCCCTGACATTTGCGAGCAGCATCATGGATGCAGCAGAGCAAAAACAAGATCTGTGAAGAAACCAGGGTCAGTGAGTCTAGTGTAGAGTGGGTTGGTGGATTGTATTGCTGTTTTCGTGCATGCATGAACACTTATGGATAATCAATACACATTTAAAAATATTTATGCCATCTCAGCTTGTTTCTCTCACCTTTCAGTTCTTTCATCATGAGTCTTGTTTTTCACGGCATTCGTACCAAGGATTTCCTCATCCTAAATCCAATTCTGTGCCGGCTGAGCTACAGAGGAAGCTTGTTACTTCCGGAAAGTGAAACATATGGAGCTGTATTCATAACTGTAAAAAAAAGCGGTTACAATTGCTCGCTGTTTTACCGCCTATAGTGTTCATTTCTGTTGGAAACTACAGCGACATGTACTTATTTGTACGTATTTTGCGTCTTGAGGAAAAGCTCCCACATGTACTTTTTCGTCATAAGATTAGGTACACTGTAAAAAGTTTTCACCAGATTTAACTTAAAAACCTTAGTTCAGCAGCTGCCTTAAGTTGTTAAGTTAAATCAGCTTTATCTAAATCAGTTGATTTAACTTAACATTTTAAGGCAGCTGCTAAACTTAAGTTTTCAAGTTGAAACTGGTGAAACAGGACAGTCTGTCAGCAGCAGTGGGCGGGGCCTGAGCAGTATGACATCATGCTCCTCAAAAATTCAAAACAGCTTGATAATTAAGGCCGTGTTCACACTTGGCGTCTTTTTTGACAAGAAAAAGTTGACAAGGGTGTTTTTTTAGTTACGAAAAAATCTGGAAGCGTTGCAGCAGAGGGCGTCTTTTTTGTTGCTATAACAACAGCTGCAACTATGTGTGGTACAGAAATGTCGATAAAAAAGGAAGCTGGCTCTTTTCTTTTTTTTTGAAATTTTTGCCTTTTATTTGATAGGACAGTATTTTGACAGAAAGCAAAGTGGGAGAGAGAGAGAGCGTGGGACGGGATCGGGAAAGGTCTGCGAGCCGGGACTCGAAAAAGGGACGCCCGAAGTGCAACGGCGCCACATATCGATGTGCGGCTCAAGAAGCTATCGGCGCTGCACGCCGGTTTTTTAAGTTAACGGGGAGGCAAATCCGGTTCACAACAATAAAATAAAAGTCTGTATAACAGCACCTTTCCCATTTTTTCTTGTTGTTATTGTTATCGCTTGTCATTGGTCAGCTGTCAAAAAAGCGCTTGACGTAGGGCATTTTCTTCAGAAAAGTTCCACTTTTTTCAACTTAAAAAGACACTCTAAGCTGCAGAAAAAGACGCCGGCGGTGGCATTTAAAAAAAGCACTCAGGGCTTTTTTGAAAAGACGGTTTACTCCATAGGGTTATAATGTAAAACAGACGCTGGCAGTTAAAAAAAAAAGACGCCAAGTGTGAACACAGCCAAAGACTGTTAAGGTTTTTGGGGGATTAAAAAAAATGAGTAAATGTATTTTTTCTAAGACACATTTATATGTAAACACCATGTTAAAGTGAATTTTGCTTCCGATGTCCCTTTAAACCAAAAAATACAAAGATTCATCTTTCCAGTGTAAACCTAACCATTTCCCTGTTGTTTTCTGTTTTGAGCGACTTGAAATGTAGCATTTAAAAATATCACTTCTGTTGCTGCTGTAGGATAATAACGTCGTGTTGTGGGCTAATTATTTTGTTTGTTTTACAAGTGCTTTTGTGCTGCCCAGGGCCACCATACTAAAGGTTAGATACAAATATATAAATAAAGTCAATTACGCACACATGTACACACAATTACAGCTTTAAACTCAACACACACATGAACACTGCCCACAGGGAAACACAATGGCAACCTTTACTCCACTGAGAGGGAGAGTGACAACACAATCATATCATTTCGTTTTACACACACTTTACACCCAGCCGAGAATCTACCTAAATACATCTGTTCTGGATGAAAATCCAGCAGGGTTTTCCGATTTCCCTTCTCTTATTCCCTCTCTCACGCTCTCTTTCTCTGCTTGGGGACTTGAATCCCTTCTTGTGCTGATTACACACAAAGCTCTTTAAAAGCTTATTTCGGCTGCCTGCAAATTTCTGCAGATTGATTTGACTCTGTATTATGTTAAAATGGGAAAGGAATTCATCATGAGACTTTTTCAAAGACTTCTCCAAAAGCTCTCTCTCTCTCCATCAGGTTAACAATGTATTTGCTTTGTCGAAGGGTCAGTGGAGCAGTTGTGTGACCGGAATAGACCGGGGATAATCTGGGTTTTCAAACAAATTACTATTAGGACAGAAACCAAACAAACCCTGATGCTGCATAACTGAGAAAGCCATTACACTCCTGTGTCAACTGCACTTCAATAAAGCAGTTAGCAAAAACATACTGGCACCTTGAACTTGTTTTTTTCTCAGAAAAATGTGTGTTCTAAAAATGAACGAAGGTCTTACGGGTTTGGAATGACATGAGCGTGAGTAATTATTTTTTGGGTAAACTATCTCTTTAACTATCACTATTTGCATGTTTAGCTGGTTAGGTCATATTGTGAATAAAATACAGGGTTTTTCTATCGACATTTTACTGAATTTGCCCCTCGGACTGCGCTTTAACCCCTCACCTGAGTTTACTATGAGCTTTGTAGCCGTGGTGGCCTGCAGCAGTAGGACCCGGAGGCAAATTAATCTCTGTGAAAGAAAAATGGGCCCGTCCAAATCAATCATTTTAAAAATAGGATATACCCCCAACCCCTCTCTCTCTCCTATAATCGCATAGGTCAGTGCTTAGTCACTTATTTCATGCCCCACTGAAGCGTAGACAACAAGAGTGTGTGTCTGAGTGTGTGTTTGTATGTGTGCGATTGAGAAAGTGAGAGAGACAGCCTTATAAATTTTTCAGGACCAGTCTATTATTAGTGTGAAACAGCAGCAAAGAACAAGCAGTCTAATCAGTGAGTAGTGTAGGGTGCTGTTTGGTGAGCCCTGGATACAGGCTAATGTGGGCTATGTGGTGAATGTAGGCCAGGTACTGGATCTTTATTAGCATGTAAAGTCAACATCACATCTGTCACACCTTCCTCCTTTACAAAAGAACAAAGTAATGCAGGTGTAAAACAGAGATGACACATTTAACTGTCAACTTTAATGAATTTGTAGCATACTTTGCTTTTATTTTTCAGTTCTATTTATAACCCTTTCCCCATATCTCCAGGCATGATTAATACCTCTTTTCCTCTAACAGTAGGTCCTTAGTTCTCAGTTTTACTCTTTCTTTCAGACTGATTTCACCGCAGGTATTTAATCAGAGGAATTATCTGATGAAGAGGACTGTATGGAGTCGGACGATCTGTAGCCTATTGGAAATATCAGCATTATGAAAGTTACACACACGCTTCACACTCAGCGAAATGTCAGCCAATGTTTACCGATCTGTAAATGTTAAAATATTTAGTTTCACTTGGAAACCTCTTCTGTGAACAGTTATATGCAAGTTTCCAACTTCATTGCCATAACAACGTAATGCCATAAAACCTAAAACATTCAAGCATGCAGCTTTACAGCTTAAACCAATTTTTATAAAAACAAATAATAATCTTATGCCGCAAATGCCAATATAGGCTCATAGGCTCATGAATTTTACTTATTTTTGCAGGATTCACAATACTGTCTTATGACCTTAAAACACTTTTGACCATAGTGTATCATGTAAGGAATATTTGACGACGGGCTACTGAATTATTATAAATTAATTCTTTTCTAATAATTCAACGAACTGGACTCAATTATGTCGCTTATACTATGGTTAGCACACCTCAAATATCATTCAGATATTGCATTTAAAGACATTTGTCAGGATTTTGTTCTTTTAAATGCTCTTGTGAGTAGGATTAATTTCATCCAACACCTCCTTTGCTAATTCCAAAACATTATTTTAGACCTTGAGTCTTTATAGCAGACTAATGCAATTAATGATGAAGTTATTAGACAGAGAGAGGGAGAGATTAAGAGTGTATGAATTACGGCATCACTCAACAGTCTTCGGCAGCAGTGTTTCTACTAATAGCGAAACTGCAATTCAATTCAATTCATATTGCTTTATTGGCATGACATACTTGGGTACATATTGCCAAAGCATTGTATACAGCAGAATAATCAACATAAATACATATAATATACATCCATAATAACAAATAAAAAAATAAAAAAACAGAATTCATCCATATAGATATTTATATAAACATTAATGGTTCTACTAATGCAGATGTGTTCACTCTTTACTTCTTAGTTTGTGGCATTTGTAAATATGTTGTGCTACCAAAGAGGAAGTAGGTCCTTCACCGAGTAGTATTTTTAATTTGTTGTTTTCATGGAGTGACTGGAACTCAGGAATAATCTGCTGTATTTGACTGTACAGTGAGTCTCTTAATGATGTGTATTTGTCACAATGGAGGAGAAAGTGTTCCTCTGTCTCAACTGTTCCTGATCTACATTCATTACAGATTTGCTCTTCTTTAGGTAACCACGTCTTTTTATGTCTTCCTCTTTCTATGGCTAGCTGGTGGTCACTCAGTCTGTATTTCGTCAATAAATGTCTGTGTGTTATATTCCTGACTGAGACCAGATACTCAGCTAGAATGTATTGTCTGTTGAGTTTCAAATAACATTGGAGACGACTTTGGTCTTTGGTCTGTTCTTTCCAATGTTGTATGTATGTCTCCTTTTCTTTATTTATAATTTCTTTGATTCTTCCATGTTTCTCAAGTTTGGTGATATTGAGTGCTTTGCTAGTCAGATTGGACACCATTACACAAAGACGACTTTTTTGATCACACATTTTTTGTGTTTTTAGTGCTTTAAAATGAAGAGAATCTTCAAAACTGGAGTTTAAGTGGATCCAAAACTTTAGAATTCTTTTTTTAATGATTAGATTTAGGGGAAGACGGCCTAGCTCAGCTCTGCAGGCATTATTAGGCGTGTTTCTGTGGACATGAAGGATACTTCTGCAGAACTCCACATGCAGAACTTCTTAAGGGTGTTTGTGCCAATCTTTATGGCTGTAGTTACTCGTTGGGCCCCAGATCTCGCTTCCATACAGGGCAATAGGCAGTATGACACTATCGAAAATCTTTGTCCAAATTCTGATGGGGATGTTGATTTTGAATAATTTTGTTCGTATGGCATGCAGTGCCCTGCGGGCCTTTGCAAGTAATGTTTTTATTGCCACGTTGAAATTTCCTGTGGGAGTTAAAATTAGATAAAGATAGCTATATTGTAAAACATGTTGTAGTGTGGAGTTGTTTAAAGTAAATATATGTTTATGTTGTAGATTTCTGGGTTTTTTCTGAAATACCATAATCTTAGTTTTTTGGATGTTGACTTCTAAGGTCCAGTCATGGCAGAATTTAGTTAAAATGTCAAGGTTGTTCTGGAGACCTTCAGGTGTTTTAGATAAAATTAGCAAGTCATCTGCATATAGTAAATATTTGACTTCTGTGTCAAATAATTGTAGTCCAGGACTGTTTGATTGGTCCAGTAGATCTGCCAGTTCATTGATATATATGTTAAATAAAGTCGGGCTGAGGCAGCAGCCCTGTCTCACTCCTCGTTGTTGAGAAAAATAATCAGTCCTTTGCGGTCCAGTTTTTACTGCACATTTATTTTGGTTATACATGTTTTTAATTAAGTCATATATTTTACCCCCATGCCACTTTGAATGATTTTATAAAACAATCCATTATGCCAAATGGAGTCAAAAGCCTTTTTAAAATCTACGAAGCATGCATATATTTTCCCATCTTTCTTTTGGTGTACATGTTCATTTATTAATGTGTGTAGTGTGTGAATATGGTCAGTGGTTCGATGTTTAGGAAGGAAGCCAATTTGAGATTTGCTGATGACATTGTGCTGCATTAAGAAAGATGAGATTCGAGAGTTGATTATAGAGCAAAATACTTTTCCTAAATTACTGGTTACACATATGTGGTAGTTTCATTTAAATGAGCCTTTTTTGCTATATTTTCAAAAATTTCATTAATATGTTTAACTGCTAAATTTATTCCTTTCCAATTATTATCATATGTTGAATTGTTAAACAGTGTTATGGAATTAACTATTTCATTTGACTTTAATACTTTAAAATATGTTTCAGCAGCATCTATACGGTGTTTTGAGCTATGTAGATGAATTGGCTTTTTATGAATTTCTCTTGATTTGATGTTTTCACCTTTAATGAAAAGGTTTATCTGGCTGTGATCAGACAGGGGTGACTGAGCTTTGACTGTAAATGCATTGAAATGGGAGGGGCTTATATTTGAAATGGCATAATCTACAACACTGTTCCCGAGATTTGAGCTATAGGTAAATAAAGACCTAAAGGTTGACAAAGGTGGGCTACCTCTTTCCCATGCCTATTGACTCCAGTATCCTGGTTATTTCTTCTGGGTAGAGTATTGAAGAAATCTTGGGGTATATGTGTGAACACATGTTTATCTCCTGAATTATCAATATAGTCTAATTCTGAACCAGTTCGAGCATTTAAATCTCCATATAGTAAAATTTTCCCCAGAGTTTGATATTGATTAATTTCTTCTTGTAATATGTAAAATACTTCATCGTCATAGTATGGGGAATCTGATGGAGGAATATATATTCCACAGATAAAAAGGTCTTTATCTAGAATTCCAAAGCTTTTATCTAATTTTAACCAAATGTGATTTTTGCCTTGCTGTACTGGTGATGTAAAAGGAGCAAGGTAATTTTTTATCCATATGACTAAACCACCAGAATCTCTACCACGATGTATTGAGTTGAGTGAACACATCTGATCTACACCATGTTTCTGTTAGAATTAGGATGTCAACATTTGTGATGCTGTTTAAAAAATCTGTGTTTGTGCTTTTTAATCCAAATGTTTTGGAGCACAAACCCTGAATATTCCAAAAGCTAATATTTAACATTTTGATATGATCAACGATTAAGCAATCCTGCTGTTTATCTGGAGGCAAAAACAAACATACCATAAATAAAAATAAAATAATAATAATAATAATAATTAAATAATTAAAATAAATAAATAAATGAAATTAAGTCATAGTAATAGTGGAGCAAGTAATAAAGGTAGTCAAGCTCATGATCATAAAGAACAGGGCCGTTATTAGTGAAAAATGACAAGTTGCTAAACTAGAATTGTCAGAGCAGTGCTAACAACATGTTTCTGTGCAAGTGTGTATCTGTACTATGTGTGCATTTGTAAGGGGGATAGAGTGGGAGAAATAGAGTATGCTTTTTAGGGGTGTGCAAAGCAGCTGGTATTTGTATCTGTATTTGTATTTGTTGAGGGGGGGGAAAGGATTTGTATTTGTATTTGTATTCGAGTAAAATTCAAAATAGGCATAAAAATAATGAGTGACGGGAAGCTATGCTAAGGTTAACTAGCCTGTAGTCTACATCTTGCTGTCTGCAAAAGACAGAGTAACTTAAACGTACCATATAAGGGGCCGTTCACATGTCGCGCCTAAAACGCATGGAAAACACCAGGCGTGCCGCTTTCTCCTTCTTTCCAAAGCGCTCTGCAGCTTGCGCTCTCTTGGCATCTGCCGTTGCTAAGCAACCATGACCTGCGCTCTCCATGAAGACAAGGAAGTTTCAGCAAAGGATAAATGGATTTCCAAAACTCGCTTGCAGTAGCTCTGCTACAAAAAAAACTGTTATCCCTGTAACGGCTATGATCGGCTGTTTCTCCATCTTGGCTAAGCTTTTAATGTTTTTCGTGAAAGGAAGAAGCTGATTCGTTGGGTCTTGTTACATGACCCGCAGTGCGCTCGCGGGCTGAAAGTTTTTTTTTTATCTGGATGCAGCGCGGACGCGCCTGGAAAAAACGAGCGCGTCGCGACCGCGTCGCTTCCATTATGAGCGCGCATACCGCGCGTCTACATTTGAAATAAGGAACTTGAGTGTGCAAAAGACGCTACATGTGAACGGCCCCTAATGGAATAATCTCCGCTTCCCGAAAGTTATAAACTGCCTCCGGAACCCAGTTAAGGTACAAAAATCTATTCAACAAAAATAGTGATGCAGTGAAGTCCTTTTTTGCTCAGCCGAGTCTTCTCTGTTGCTGTGTGGAGCAGCCTGTGTCAGTCACCTGTTTTACCCCCCACCCCCCGACTCCTGAATGTCACTCACTTACTCACTCATGCGGGCATGCACTGCGGTCTCATGAGGAAACGCAGCTTTTTGATATAATGTTTTTCTTGTTCCCGAATACAAATATATTTTTTTAAGTATTTGTTCGAAATAAGTATTTGTAAAAGACACGCTATTTGTGCCTTTCCGAATACCGTATTCGGGTTCGGCTCCACCCCTACTTTCCATACATAATAAATGTAACTTTGTGGCAAAAACATGCAAATAATTAGCAATTTATGTACTATTGTTTACTATATTTATTTACTTGGTCAGTGTCATTTTGGGTTTTGGTTCTTTTGCTGTTGTAGGCTATTAAGACCTTTGAAATAATTTGGTGAAATTATTTGGTGAAGTGATATGGACATGTAATGCCCATAGACCGGCCTAGAACTACTTTTGCTGTGTGCTTCCCTGAAAATAATTGCACAGTTTAGAATCAAATACAGGCATTCAACACTGCCGTAGTACAGACCAATTTGGAGTAGACACCATAGTTACGGCACTTGCAGCTGTGTGCGCATTGCGGTGGAAGAAAAACACTGGTAAGTGGAGTAAAATGGGAAAAATCCACGGAAGAGACTAAATGTATTGTTCTGCCTTTGGATGTCAGAATCACGATACCAATTATTTTTATAGAATACTGTTGTCAAAAACAGCATTTGAAGCTAAACGCAGACGTTTAAACGGTCAGACTAATGAATGAAACCTGCTACGAGTACTCAACCTTTAAAGCATACATTGCATAAATGCATAAATGATTTAAACAATAGTATGCATAGTTTAAACCTATAACATTTTACATTAACCTATTTTATCTCATAATTCATAACTTTTTTTTGTAAATGCAAGTTTATATCCTGTATTTGAGACGTTATAAATTGATTTAACTCAACAATAGCGAGTTTGTCCAGTCTGAGGGAATTAGTTGCGGGTTATAAACTCAAAAGAGAGAACGACGAGTTGATTTTTCTGATCAGAATTGTAAGATATAATCTTGAAATTGTAAGAATAAAGTCAGAATTTTAAAATATTAATTTAAATTCATGCTTTTTATTCTTTTATTCCATGATTTCCATAGACTGCCACTTGAAAACTGGTATTTTCTGCCACCAGATAGGCTTCATCTCCAAAATCAATGCCATCACTGTTTGCAAACACAGAATTGGTCTTTATTTCTAAACTAATACATTTACTTTGGATCCCATAAATTCTTTCATATGTATGGATTTTTTGACATGGTAAACTCGCTTGGTAGCTCACCTGGTACAGTGATTCCTATTGAAATGAATGGATTTCACCTGCAAAACTTTTTATGAACAGCAGTAAATGTGAATGCACTTTCAACAGATAGTTCAACCAAAAATTGTAATTCTGTCATTAATTACCCACCCTCATGTTGTTCCAAACCCATAAGAACACAGATTAAGGTATTTTTGATGAAATCCAAAAGCTTTCTCATCCTTCATAGGCAGCAATGCAACTACCACGTTCAAGGCCTAGAAAGGTAGTAAGGACATTGTTAAAATAGTCCATTAGATGTCAGTAGTTCAACCATATTTTTAAGAAGCCATGAGAATACTTTTTGTGTGCAAAGGAAACAAAAATAACGACTTCATTCAACAATTTATTCTCTTCTGTGTCATTCTTCGATGCTTGTTCAGGAGTAAACCAAGATATATATGGATTTTCTGACAAAGTAAACTTGCTTGGTAGCTCACCCGGTACAGTGTTTCACTTATGATGAAACCAATGCAGCGAAGCAGCTTTCTGTTGGTCAGTGTGGCAAATTCATGTGGCAAACTTGAATGTGTTGCAAAATCTCCTTTGAGAAATATTTCACTCATTGGGATTCCTATTAAAATAAAGGATTTCACCTGTGAAAATTTGATGAGCAACAGTAAATGTGACCACACCTTGTATACTGGGATAGTTCACACAAAAATAAAAATTATGTCATTAATTATTCACCCTGACGTCATTCCAAAACTGTAAAGACCTTCGTTCACCTTCAGAACACAAATTAAGATATTTCTGAAATCCGAGAGCTTTCTGACCCTGCACAGGCAACAACACACTGCCCAGAAAGGCAGTTCAGACATCGTTAAAGGACATCGTTAGTCCATGTGACATCAGTGGTTCAATTGTAATTTTATTAAGCTACAAGAATACAAAAATAACAAATTTATTGAACAGTTATTTTGTTTTCTCTGCACACAAAAAGTATTCTCGTAGCTTCATAAAATTATGTTGTTGTTTTTTATTCGTGTTCCGAAGATGACGCAAGTCTTACGGCTTTGGAACAACATCAGGGTAAGTCATTAATGTCCAAATTTTAATTAGTGGGTGAACTAATCCTTTGAGATGCCACATATTCAGTTAAAACTTCAGTGTTACTCAAATAAAGTACAAGCTCTCAAACAAATTAACAAAAAAAAAAACAAAAAAAAAAACATAAATGTATAGTAAACCCCTGCATTAAAATTCTCAAATGGATAAGAAAATGCATCAGGAAAGCAGAGAGACACAGCATTCTTAACACCTGAGAAAAAAAAATTGCTACACCCGAGAGAGCAGAAATAATCCTTACGTTATTCTGACTTCAAATTATCCTGGGCTCCTTGGTTTTAAAAGCACAAAGGAGCTTGTGCCGTTAATAAAAATCCCAATCTAAATCAGCCATCCAGAACACAGATCAGCCCGGGGACGAGTTATCTCCTGTAACGGACTTGTTTCGAGCAGCTCAGCGCTATAAAAGATTTCCACCACCCTCACTGCCCGTTTTTCTCCCATCTCCAAATCTGTCATCGCACATTCACCACGGTACCCCGCTCTTTGATCAGCGGGTGAATTTCTTTACCATATGCTTATATGCAAAGGACGTTATAGCTGAGATCAACAGAAGTCAACCGCATATATTTTAGTGCTGACATGACAGGGGTGTCTATATGCCTAAGGAAGTGAGAGAGCGAGATCGGAAGAGCTCAGAGGTTAATGAGGACGGACAGGTTTGGCATTTGAGGGGAGGAAGAGGAGGATACTCATCATCTTTGCACTCCTGTTGCTATGGAAACCTGACCTTGTAGCCCCAGATTCTGTCTGCACTTTCCGGAGGGTGTCTCATGTACACGTGGGTTTATATGCAGAGGGCTGAAGGGATGGAGAAACAGAGCGGCATCTTCACACTTCATCCACTGCTCACTTGTCTCAAACATGATGCGAAAAGAGCGAAAAAGTTGGAGCGAACCCACACACACACACACACACACACACACACACACACACACACACACACACAATCACTCCAACCATCTTCAAACAGCCATGCGTGTGTAAGATTAAATCAGGACGCCCTTGTGTCCACTCATGAGTTTTCAATCCTCCTCATCTTGGGAAAAAAAAGAAGCCATTTCCTCTCGCCTTCCCTGGAGATCCCAGTATGCAGTCACCCGGTCTCGCTCCCCGGAGGAAGTGCACAAGAGTTTTCAGAATGATTTGGAGGGTGGAAGTGTGATAGCTGGACTCGGGGGAGACAGCATGTGGGAGTTTGGTTCACGGAGAGAGTTTGACTAGTTGTAATGCGAATATCTCGCCTGGCCAGACCGTGTTTCCTGTCTCCTCATCCGGAGCTTATAAACGAGACGGCACAGCTATCTGCACAATCAGACAGTGGGCTGAGAGAGAGAGAACACAACTCTCAATAGCACACACACATGGGCTGATAGGTCGGGGAACATATCTTATTAACTGGTTTGGAACCAGTTGTGCTTGTTATTTTCTGTTTATTTTTTCTTTGGCGGTCAAAGCGTATGCAGATCAGTGCAAGCACAAATCCTTGTCGGCTAAACACATTTAGTTGTGGAAACCAAGTTGAAATTATTTGACCATATCTTCTGTGAGCTACACGGGCTACTCGTCTCATCTTGAATTCAGTATAAAATAATTCTGTTGACCTACAAAGCTCCATAATCTTGCGGAGCAGTATCTCACTGAGCTTATTCAAGCGTACAGTCCTCTACGCAAGCGGAGGTCTTCTGGTTCATGCCTTCTCACTGTCCACAATTTCAGGCATCAAAACCATGGAAGTCACTAGAACTAAATCTCTCCTTAATATCTCATTCTTCTATAAAAAAAAAAATATATAATAATTTCTTAACTTTTCCTTCCTGCACATTCTCATTTTTGTTATCATTATCATATTATATTGTTGTTTGTTAATTAATATTTATTCTTTGCATTATTATAATTATTATTTAATAAGAATTGTCATTATAAATAAATTAGTTAATTGAAAAAAGTCAATATACATTGATGTAAGGTATTTAATTCACTACTTTTACTACTACTAATACTACTCATTTTCAATAATGTTCAATAATATTTCATGCAACTGAATAAAATCATTTAAATTAAAAATTTAAATTTTTATTTTATATATTGGCTGCAAAAAAGACTAGGCCTACGCATTATATCATTTTATTATAATAATAATAATAATAATAATAAATGTTTGTTAATTCATTATTAAATTAGTTTATTAAAATACGAATCTAAATAATAATTCCTTCTTATTTTTTATTTATTTATTTATTACTTAATTATTTTTTACTTACATTTATTTTAATGACCTAATTTAAGAATAAAATGTTATATAAATGTAATGTACTATTAATAATAATATTAGTACATTTATTCAAAAAGTAATATGTATGATTAGTATCATCATTATTAAATTAGTTCATTAAAATACTAAATCTAAATAATATATAAATTATTATTATTATTATTATTATTAATGTATTATTATTATTTCAATTAGTATGTTTAATATTTAGTATTTTTAAAATGATAATAATAATAATAGTTATAATCTTATTATTATTCTTATATTAATTTATTTTAATTACCTAATTTAAGAATAAAAGGATAGTAATAATAATAATAATACATATTTGTTTATTCAAAAAGCAATATGTATCATTAGTATCGTCATTATTATATTAGTTCATTAAAATACTAATCTAAATAATCTAAAGTATTATTATCATTGTTAATGTATTATTATTATTATTCAAATTGGTATTTTTAATATTTAGTATTTTTAAAATTATAATATAATGATACAAATAATAATAATTATTATTATTAACCCTCATGTGGTGTTCAAAATCATATTACACCTATGGTGTTCCCGGTCAAAAATGACAGGCCTATAAAAAATAGCTTATAAATCACTCATTTAACCACATTTTCACCCAATCTTGGATTCAATCTTTTTGTCAACTTGTTTTCTGTCAATTAGGACTGGTTTTATATTTCTATTTGCATCTAATTAATTGTGGGCCTCATTTATCTGAGAGTAGGCATCTCATTTTTTAAGTAAAAAAATGAGAACATCACAGTTCAAAAACAAAATGTCATAATATTTTGTCTGGAAGGTGTGATGAAACAAGAACATGAAAGAGAGATTCTTTTGAAGCAGGGTCACTGCAGTCACAGCCAGTTTGTGCGTGAGTGTGAGTTTAGGTGTGTTCAAATGTGGTAATGTCAGATTGATGAATGGATATTAGATAAAAAAATGTTATCACTGTGAAAAAGAATGTTTCTTTCAGAAAACAGTTTGTGTGTGTGTGTGTGTGTGTGTGTGTGTGTGTGTGTGTGTGTGTGTGTGTGTGTGTGTGTGTGTGTGTGTGTGTGTGTGTGTGTGAAGGTTTGCGATGTGTGAATGTTTTTCGACAACAGTATTTGTTGTTGTTTGTTGTGGTTCAGTGTGCAGAGAAGCCAAACTAATCAATAACAGTAAAACATCCAGGACCAAGCAGGCATAAATGAGCTTTCCAGCATGCTGTTTTTAACATCTTATTAAGGTCTTTACAGATTTCCTGACTTTCAACTGATTGATTTTGCTTCTTTTTTTTTTTGCTTCATTCTTCCCACTGATTGAGCTCTTACAAAATCATCATAAATTCTCGTCAAATAAATTTTTGCACTTACCTTTCAAACGTCATCCACATTTTCTCTTTTGCCCTCATACCAGTGAATAACTTACTAAAATGGCACCTAATTGTTTTAGTAATTTATTTATTTTACTATTTTCTTAACTTTTTTTTAGTTGGTGAATAGTACCTCAGCTTTTTTATTATTTATTTATTTGTTCATGCATTAATTTAGTGACTGAGGAAATAATTACATGCTCTTCTCATATGAAGCATTCCGATTCTAAGAAAAATTCACCAATTTATTTGTGAATAACTTCGTTATTGCATATAGTTCATCATTATGGATCCCTGTTTCTGCCACTGAATAATATTTTTAACTTTTGACTTTTTTTCTCAGAATTGTTTGATACAAACTCACTGTTCTAAGAAATAAACTCGCACGTGCATGTTTATATCTCCCAGTTCTGAGTAAATTGTGAATTGCAATCAGAATTGCAAGAAAAAAAAATCAGAATTGTGAGATAACTTGCAATGCTGACTTCTTTCACGCAAATGCAAATTTGTCTTTTTTTTGCATGATATAAACTCAATTGCAAGAAATAAAGTGAGAATTGTGAGATAAAAACTCGCAATTGTGACTTTTTTCTCGTAATTCTGACTTTTTTCTCTCACAATTGCGAATTCATATCTCGTAATTTTTTTTTTTTTTCTCAGAATTATGTGATATAAACTCAATTGCGAGAAATGAAGTTAGAATTGGAAGATAAAACCTTGCAAATTTTTCTTATAATATGACTGTTTTCTCGCAATTGTGAGTTTATATCTCATAATTCTGACTTTTTTTCTCAGAATTGCATGATATAAAACTCACAATTGCAAGAAATAGAGCCAGAATTATGAGATAAAAACTCGCAATTCTGTCTTTCTTCTCGCAAATTTGAGTTCATACATGGTGATTCTGCCTTTTTTCTTGTAATTCTGACTTGTTTTTTCACAATTGCAAGTTTATATCTCGTAATTGTGACTTTTCTTCTCAGAATTGCGTGATATAAACACAATTGCAGGAAATACAGTCATAATTGAGTTTTTAATCTCATAATTCTATTTCTTGCAGTTGTGAGTTTTAATTATGAGATTAAAGTATTAAGAGATTTAATTATAAATTATGTCAGAAAAAAGTCAGAATTGTGAGGTTTTATCTCACAATTCTGACTTTATTTCAAGCAATTGAGTTTATATCACACAATTCTGAGAAAAAAAATCTGAATTAAGAGATATAAACTCGCAATTACGAGAAAAAAAGTCAAAATAGCACGCTTTTATTCTGACTTTTCCTTACAAATGCGAGTTCATATCTTGGAATTCTGAAATTTTTTTCTCATAATTGCATGATATAAACTCAATTGCGAGAAATGTCAGATTTGCGGAATTCTTGAAAATGTGAGTTTATATCTCGCAATCCTGACTTTATTCACTTAATTAATTTTTTTCCCATAATTCCCTCACAAATATGTTTTTTTCTCACAATACTGACTTTTTTCTGTGAACTGTGTGATATAAACTCAAAAATAAAGTCAGAATTGACAGATTGAAACTCATATTTTTTTTCTCGCAATTCTGACTTTTCTCGAAATGCAAATTTATATCTCGCAATTCTGACTTTATTTCTTACAATTCTGACTTTTTTCTCAAAATTGCGTGATATAAAAAAGCCTTTTTTTAATTCAGTGGTGGAAACAAGTTTCTATATGTCTTATTTGTAGGCAAACAATTGAAAATAATATTTACTGCTGCAGCTCTTCCATGGTTTTTTATCTTCTTTTTATCATGTTTCCTACAGTTTTTGTGGTATTTAGTGTGAACTAATCCAGCAAATGCTCAGATAAATCATTTTTTATATATACAGGTAAACCTTTGAACACTGGATATACTCTTATTTCACCTTTTTTTCCTTACAGAGCCTCTTCAGTTGCCCAACAAGACGGTAACACCTGCCTAGAAGTCCTATGCGGACATACAGTAAACCTGACATCCTGACCCGACCTCTCTGAAACGGACCGGAATACATTTGGCCTTCCTCCATCTGCTCCAATCTCCACACACACATACTCAGGACAATGATGCAAGACCATTTCCTTTGATTGAAATTAATTTATTCGTGCCAGCACACTGGTTTTGGCATCTATTAATTTCCCTTTATTAAATTTCACACCTTCACCCTTGAAGTTAATTAAAAGAGTGAGACAAGAGGGTGCGGTATCACCCTGCCTGCTGTCCTTTCTGTCTCCCTCCCTTCTTCATTCTCTTCACCTCTCTCTTTGTTTTAACAATCTCCTAATCGTATTTAAAACAGTCCCAGCTGCGCCGAGAGCAGCTCTCTTCTGTAACAACTCTATGGACAGCACAATTTGCCTGTCAGAGTTTAACCTGATAGACTCATTTCCATAAACCCTAATCTGTCTTTCTCTTCTCAGCTGCCCAGATTGCAGTCTCGGACTACTATTGTCAAGTGACGTCTGAAGGCTGCCGGGCTGATGCTTGTTCCACACCTGAGAGAGACTGAAAGAAATGGATTGGGATTGTTGTGGTTATCTACTAGCAAGGACCTTCACATATTATTTTCAGAGAACTCTAACATTCAGACTGACTTCTGTGTCTCATCCACAGCTGAATAAGACGGAGCTCTGATCCACAGAGCTTTAAAAGGACTCTTGTGACAGATTACAGCTGGTTCTTTACTGATAAGAAGCTGCGTAACACACCTTTCATTTTTAATGTCCTCATCTTATAAGTCTTGATATAAAAATAGTAGAATTCATATGTTGACAATAATATATTTTAAAATATTATTATTCAGAAATATTTAAACTTAACATTTTACTCAAATTGAGATTATAACTTCTCTACTCTCTGCAGGGTCAGAAAGCTCTTGAGTTTCATCAAAAATATCTTAATTGGTGTTCTGAAGATGAATGAAGGTCTTAGAGTTTGAAACGACATGAGGGTGAGTAATTAATGGCAGAATTTTCGGCTGAGGTAACCCTTTAAAATCATAGTATGTGGATACTAAAAGGAAATCTGATTCCATGATTGGACAGCACAGCGGCAGAAGGCATCAGTGATTTCCAGTTGGGAGTGAAGAGACTCACAACACATCTGCAGAAGCAATGAAGGGGAGAACAGAGACTGAGCTGGGAGACTCTTTTACCCATGATACCCTTCTTTCTGCTGCCCATCTGCTTCCACTCAGGGTAATGGAGTGTTATAGGGCAGTGGTGGCCATTAATTCTGCATGGACAATTTAGCATCCAAAGCAGGCGGTCAAAATTGAGAATGTGTGAAGGGTTCTACCCTATAAAAGCAAAGGGTGAAAGATGCGTCTCATCTCAACTTTATTTATTCATTGTGACTTATAGTGCATGCTTGGGTCAAAGAAGTCTTAAAATATTAGGAGGAACTTTTAATTAGACAAGGTAAAATAGGCGGGAGAGATGGAGGGTTATCTTTTCATGGCTGTCATGTGTGAATGACCAATCAAAGGCGAGTTTATTCACACAAACAGCATGTAGCTTATAAGTCCATTCAGGGGTGCGTTTCCCAAAAGCAAAAATGATCATTCATCATTACCAATAGAGTGCTATGGAATTAACAACCATAGTTAGCTAACAACGCTTTTGGGAAATGCACCCCAGAATAGCTGTGGCCGAAAGGGTTTCCTATTCACAATATAGTGCAGTTGGTTTTGAAAAAAACAGTAAGTCAACTTTACTTCATATTGTTTTCCAAGTTTTTGCACACATATTTTTTAAGTAAAATTGGAATATAAAATTAAAGGGTTAGTTCACCCAAAAATTAAAATTAGCCCATGATTTACTCACCCTCAAGGCGTCCTAGGTGTACATGACTTTCTTCTTTTAGCTGAATCCAGTTGGGGTTATATTAAAAATTGTCCTAGCTCTTCCAAGCTTTATAATGGCAGTGAGCGGCTGTTTCTTGTTGAACAGTCCAAAAGAAGTAAAATAAACCACATCCATCCATTAAAAAAAAGTGCTTCACATGGCTCCGGGGGGTGAATAAAGGCCTCCTGTAGTGAATCGATCCACGCGGAATGCCTTCCACGTACTACATCACTATAAAAGTGATTATTACGTTTTAAATATATACTTTTCTTACAAAAATGCATTGATTCGCTACAGGAGGCCTTTTTAGCTCCCCTGGAGCCATGTGAGGCACTTTTTTATTATGGGTGAATGCACTTTTTTTTTAGGACTTCTTTTGGACTGTTGAACAGAAACATCCGCCCACTGCCATTATAAAGGTTGAAAGAGCTACAATTTTTAATATAACTCCGATTGGATTCATCTGAAAAATGAAAGTCATATACACCTAGGATGGCTTGTGGGTGAGTAAATCATGGGCTAATTTTCATTTTTGGGTGAACTAACCCTTTCAGTAAGATCTACTTAACTAAGTTATGTAAAATTAGCAAAGAAAATAAGTAGATTTAACAAGTAATTTTTACTTAGTTATTTGAAGTTTACTCTGCAAAACTCAAATAGGTTTAGACTTTTCACTTAGTCAGAGTTTGTAAACTTTACTGAAAAAATCCATGCTACTATAGCATGTGGTTCACTTACAAGCAAGTAGACAGCTTATTCTCCATTTTAAGACAAAATGTCTACTCAATATAGTTATCACCCAAATGAACACAGAGACCTCACAAAACACAATACACAATCACAGTAGGCCTAACAATCAGCAGATAATGTTTGAGTATGAATGGGTCATTTTAAGTAGAAAATGTACTCCAGATGTCACAAAATAGCAAGTAACTAAACCCAACAACAAAAATAACCATAAAACTGCGTAAATGCAACTTTTATACATGCCCCATTGATAGGAACAACAAAATCATAACTTTGATATTTTCTTAAATAATCCTTGCAAACATAAACAATTCCAAGTAAAATATACTTATACATAAGCTCAATATTTAATTTCTATAAGCTTGAATTGGGTAGAATTTACTCTTTTTTTTTATTCTTGCCTGAGCTAAATTATGTTTTTCCATATTTACTTTACTTTTAGGGTATAGCAAAAACAGAATGACCAACTATATCAAACATTAAAAACCAACAACATCAACAAAAGAATCATTATAGCCTAAATGCTGCAGTAAAATCACTTCGATATACAATATATTATATACCCAGCTTTGCAAACGTTTATAAAGGTTATGAGCAAATTGGAATTCTACAAATGAATAAGAAAATCATTAAATTAATGTGTTAATCGCTCATTAAATTAATGTGTTTTACGGACTAATAACACACATTTTTTCTTTAAATTTAAATTTTTATTTTATTTTTATTTTTTTAGAAATGTAGTATGCTCGAGCTGAAGGTGCAACGGCCGTTACGGCGCATGCGCGTTCGATAAGCGTGGAAAACATCTGCACATAAGAGACTTATTGCGCACCAAATCAAACTAAACGGTTTCTCGGTTAAACGGCTGCGCTTAAAATATTCCGTCAAAAATATGAAATAACATGAGGAGGACACAAAGGTGAACTCAATGTAACAAGCCAACTAACAACGTGCCTCAAAAGGTGGGGTGAATAACCAGAACTTAGCGCGCGCCCTTGAACTTCTGCTGCTCGTGTTTCCGTTCACATCAAATCCAAGGAGAAATGAGATAACCAGCGGACTTACCTGACAAACCGCAGCGCGACGCCGAAGCCCAGCCCACCCACAGGTGAGCTCCAAAGAAGGCCTAAAAGATTTGTTATGGTTTTTACTGCTGTAGGGTTCAGAATTTAATCGAGAGTGCCTGTTTCAGTTCCGTTTCAGTTCTTACATTTCAGGTAGCAAACAGTGTTGTAGTTGTAATTTAGAGAAGTAAAATTAAAAGGGAGTGAAATTCAACAACTTTGTGTAGTTTTTAATAATTCATTACAGTTTTCAAATGAATTGCCCATATACAACAACATATGTATTTCTTAAACCATTTGATATTGTTGTATATAGTAATAATCAATGTTTGAAATGTCTCCTTTATATTTTGTATTTTATGTGTGTTTATGTATGAATATGTATGACTCCTAAACTTAATTCTGTTCTAAAGTTCAAAGTTTTTTCCAAGTACTTTATTCTGTGACTTGAATAAAAAATCAGTTGCAGACCAAAAAAAGGATGACAACCCCTACAATAACTGCTAGCCGCAGTGCTAATGAACTAATAATCCCTGCATCCATTATAATGAAGGCAACTCACTAAAACCACTGAAGAGTCCTCAAAGAAAAAGCTCATCTTTGTGTCTCGTTTTTGCACTGTGTTTCTCCTGATGCAGGCATGATGAATCATCTCTCTGATCTCTATAACCTCTTGACTCCTGCAGTCTGGATCATGGCAGAAGATTAAGCAAAAAAGCAGCAGAGGCGAAGAGGTGAATCGAGACGTGGTTAAAATACAACAACACAAATTACACCAGAGATGCGAGTTTAATCAGGCGGATGACTGCTAATTGCTATGACATCTGTATGTTTTTAATCTGTTTTCTCCTAGTTTTACTGCGGTAACTGCCACTGGCTGACAGCGAGGACTAAGACGGTCTGATCAAACTCAGACTCCGAGGTATTCCAGAGAGAGGGAGCATACAGAGGGACTCTTTGATATTAGAGCTGGGTAATCCACTTTTTTTATTCCTCTGTCATGTCTTCATTCCTCCGCCAAAGTGCCCTTTCATTAACCTTTGACTCCCATTGCCATGGCTTTTGAAGTGCTTGGTCTTAACTGGGCTTAGTGCTTAAGTCATTGTTTTCTCTCTCTCTCTCTCTCTCTCTCTCTCTCTCTCTCTCTCTCTCTCTCTCTCTCTCTCTCTCTCTCACACACACATTTCTTTTATTTATTTTTTCTGAAAGTATCACTTTCTCACAGGTCTGTTAAAGGGCACAGGTTAGAAAAACTGTCATGACTCCTTCTAAACCTGTTTTATACAGCAGTAAGAAAACAAGTGAGTTAAGCATAGGTTTTACTCTCTCTTAAAAAAATGACTTTAGAGGTTCATCAGCAGAACATTAATTTCTCACGGGATGACACTTGTGGAAGTGTCTCTGTAATCTTTGCACAGTACTATATTAAAACCCAGCACAGCGAAACAGAGGAAGAGATCCCAAATAGAGAGTAGAATGGATGGAGGAAATGGAGTGAAACTGTTAGGACAGGTGGATAAAGACAGGAGGAGCCTCAGGAGGAGGGATGGATTAAAAGTGGAAAATCACAGTGTTGACCCGCAGAAAGCTGCTGGGTTTGAAAATGACTTTTGTGTGAGCTGTGATTCACACATCGCTACACCTGTCAATAGATCTTGTTGCCCACAAAAGTTAGCCGTGAAGAACGGGATAGTTCACTCAGAAATGAAAATCCTGTCATTATTTACTCACCCTCATGACCTTTGTTCATCTTCAGAGCACAAAAAAGTATTCTCATAGCTTCCTAACATTATGGTTGAACCACTGATGTCACATGGACTATTTTAACAATGTCTTTACTACATTTTTGGGCCTTGAACATCTCAGTTGCGTTGCTGTGTATGCAGGGTCTCTCAGATTTCATCAAAAATATCTTAATTTGTGTTCCAAAGATGAACGAAGGTCTTACAGGTTTGGAACGACATGAAGGTGAGTAATTAATGGATGAGTTATCGCTTTAAGAGTGTAAATATGATTAATTTTGTTTTTATGTTGACCCTTCAGTACATTTTTAAACAACACAATGGAACGTTTTTTTGGGGAGAGAAAAGAGAGAGGCTGCAAAGGAAGGCGAGAACAGGATTGTAAAGTTTAATTTTGATAAAAAATGCACCTTCTGTGCGTGTTCATTTGTTAAGATGCTGTGTGTGTAAGTGTTGGGTAGAGCAGAATGTTTGTGTGTTCAGCATTGATATAGTTCCAGCATCTGTTGTGTCTCTCTAGAGGTGTTAAATTTATCTCTGTTATGAAACAGTGGAGAAACACACAAACACACACTTGGAAAAAGCCAATGTTTACCAGATGTTTTAGTGCTGTAGATGTGAGTCTTACTAGTTCACTCACTTTGCTTTTTACCTGACGTGACTCTTATCAAAATGAAACTGATTTTGAACTGACCACATTTGGAGGTTTCATATTCATCAGGTTTATCTAAACTGTAGCATTCACATTCAACCTCCAAGGCCTCTGTATTTCATATGCACGCACATATACTTCAAGGCCTTTCTGTCAGCTACTATAACATTTGCATCACACCTGGATAGTGACTGTACGCCCACCCGTACATGATCGTACACTGTGCACTCTTTCTGTCTGTCTCTGTGATAACGCCTCACTGGCATACAGATGGAATCAATAGTTTGTGTTAAACCTTTTAAGGTTTTACAGAACTGACCACTAGCAATTGGACTAGATGTAGTCAGAAATGCATGTGGCCACATTGCGTTTGTAGTGTAAACGATAATCAGTCCAAATGCACTACGCCACAGATTTCCTTCAGAAAGTTACTTCAGTGTTGGAAACAGTTTTTTTTTGCTTAATATTTTTTGAAACCTGTGATACTTTGATGAATAAAAAGTTAAAAAGAACAGTATTTAGTCATAATATAAATATTTTCTAACAATATAAGTCTTTACTATAATTTTTTTTTATCAATTTAACACATCCTTGCTGAATAAAAGTATTATTTCTTCTAAAGACAGAAAGAAAGGAAAAAAAAATATTGACCCCAAACTTTGAACAAGATGTTTATTGTTACAAAAGTTTTCTATTTTAAATAAATGCTGTTCTTTTTAACGTTTTATTCATCGAAGAATCCTGAAAAAAGTATAACAGGTTCCAAAAAAAAGAAGAAAAAAAAAAGGCATTATAACTGTTTCCGACACTGATAATAAATCAGCATATTAGAATGATTTCTGAAGGATTATGTGACACTAAATACTGGAGTAATGATGCTGAAAATTCAGCTTTGCATTACAGGAATAAATTATATTTTAAAGTACATTAAAATAGAAAAGCTCTATTGTAAATTGCATTAACATTTCACAATATTGCAGTTTTTTATGTATTTTTAATCAAATAAACGCAGCCTTGATGAGCATAAAAAGGGTATTTTTAAAAGCTACGCTGCATGTATATATTGAAGGGGAAAAAATTATATATATATATATATATATATATATATATATATGTATATGTATATGTAATATTATTATATATTTTTTAAAATAAATACAGATTATGTAACTTTTGTTTTAGTTGATGTTGATTACTTGTTTAACAGCTCTAAAAAAAGCTTTTTTGGGGTTCACTATGGAATTTATTTCTTTAAAAAATACAGTAAAAAACAGTAATATTTTAAAAACGCAATTAATAAATATACACCATGAACATATATATTATGTAAACACAAACGTTTGTTATGGATGCGATCATTTTTAATTTATCGTTTAACTGCCCTAAAAAATGCTTCAAAAGTTTTGGTTCACCAAGGAATTTATTAAAAATATAGTAAAAATAGTAATATTTTAAATTGTGATCAATAAATATAAACAGTACACAGACATGTATGTAAACACAAACTTTTGTTGTAGATGCAATCATTTGCGATGAATCATTTAGCAACCCTAAAAAATTATGTTCAGCAAGGAATTTTTTATTTAAATATAGTAAAAAGTAATATTTTGAACCATGATTCATAAATATACACACACGTTATGTAAACAAACTTTTGTTTTGGATGCGATTAATGATGATTAAAACATTTAACAGCCATAAAATTAAAATAAAAAACTCCAAAAGTTTGGGTTTACCAGGGAATTTATTTCATTAAAAAATAAAAAGTAATGTTTTGAAATAATATCATAAAATACCTTAAAATTACTTTTATTTTTTGTTATATGTAATTTATTTCTGCGATGATAAATATGAATTTTCCCATCTTCAGTGTTACATAACCATTCAGAAATCACTCATCATCAACATTTTTTTATCAATATCAATGTTGACAACAGAAGTGCTAACATATTTTTAATGGAAACTGTAATACATATTTTTTCAGAATACTTTGATGATAAGACATATGCATATTTAAAATATTTTTTGTACTATATAACTGTCCGATTTAATGCATTCTTGCTGTATAAAAAAAGTTGCTGTCCGCAAATATAACAAGGTTTTTTCTGTTGCTGGTTTTTTTTTTTTTTTTTTCATTATCAACATGCAGTAAAATAGCATAGTACTGATGTATTTTGTCACAAAACCTGCACACAAGTGGTCACAGGAGATGCATTTGAAACACGTGTTACTACCAGGTGTAAATGGCGATGTGTCTCACCTGAACACTTGTGGTCCGCTCATCCGAAACAAATGTTAATGCAAACCGTTATGCATGTAAGAGACATTAGCACTCATATAACCATCTTTAATGAACCACAGGTGTCGTCTTTGAAAATTTGCATCTTCTTGACACTGGTTTATACTGGTACTATATTTGTCCAGTCCTCTTGGGAGAGTGTCAGAGATGTGGGTCAGTATTCCTGTTAGATGAGCAAATATGTATGTTATAGGATCATAGACGTAGCATATGAGCAGCAAATATAGCTCTTGAATAAATACAGTGTACAAATGTAGATCACAGAAAGATTTATTTTAAATGCTTGTTAGATGCAATTTCCTGTGTTTACACCAAGTGCATTTTAGACTTTTCGTCAGGAAAAGAAATTAACTAAAAATTAATCGCCCTTTCAGAATTCTGCAGGGATGTTATATTTGCTTCAACAAATAGAAGGGAAGGACTAGAACATGGAATTACCCGTGTCTGTACACATAATAACATGATTCATTTCAGCAGATTAGCTGTGAGTGGAGGGTAATTGTATGCTTGTGTTTCTCAGCAGGTGGGGATCAGTAAAATAGTGATTCACACTCTCAGGTTCTCAAAGATCTGCCGGCTCTGTGCTCGCCTGTCAAACACAAACTAAGCTGACCAGACACCCCCGTTTTTTTGTTGACAGGCTCAAGCTCAGCTCAAGCTCAGCTCAAGCTGTTCTCAGAAATGTGCCTGTGTTTTAATGCATGTTCAAAACAGTAGGGGAAAAAATTATATCTAATTTAGATATTTCTAGCTATTTCACATTCAAAGTTTAAAGTTTATTTTGTCTTCTAGAAAACACAAAGGCATCTTCTGTAGCTTCTAAAGGGTGGTACTAAATGCAAAAATATATTTAAACAAAATCCTCTTCACCCCATCCAAAAGTTTTCACCCCCAGCTCTCAATTCATCATGTTTCTTTCTTGACCACCAGTGAACATTTGACCCTTTTGTGAGTCCCTCAGTTGTCCTCATTGTGAAAAGATGAATCTTAAAATCATACAGGCACTGCTGGAAAATGTTCAAATATCCCAAAGATGCTAGAAAACTAAAGAATTTGCAGGACCTGGTGGGATTTTTCTGAAGATCAGTGGGCAGGGAATGAAACAACCATTACAAAAAAAAACTGTTATGGATAATCTACCAGATGTAAACTAGCAAATCTGAGAAAAAAAAGTCACAATTGCGAGATATAAACTCAAAATTGTGACTTTTTTTTTTCTCAGATTTGCTAGTTTATATCTTGCAATTCTGACATTATGACATGCAATTGCAAAATAAGTCAGAATTGTAAGATATAAACTTGCAATTCTGAGAAACAAAGTCACAATTCTATATATAAACTCACAATTCTGAGAAATAAAGCCAGAATTATGAGATATAAACTCACAATTGAGATTTTTATTTTTTTCTTAGATTTGCTAGTTTATATCTTGCAATTCTGACATTATGACATGCAAATGCAAATTAAGCCAGAATTGAAAGATATAAACTCACAATTGTGACTTTTTTTTTCTCATATGTGACCCTGGACCACAAAACCAGTCATAAGGTTAAATTTTACAAAACTGAGATATATACATCATATGAAAGCTCAATAAATAAGCTTTCTATTGATGTATTTGTTAGGATTGGACAATATTTGGCCGAGATACATCTATTTGAAAATCTGAAATCTAAGGGTGCAAAAAATCAAAATACTGAGAAAATTACCTTTAAAGTTGTCCACATTAAATTCTTAACAATGCATATTACTAATCAAAAATTACATTTGGATAGGTTTACAGTAGGAATTTTACAAAAAATCTTAATGGAACATGATCTTTACTTAATTTCCTAATGATTTTTGACATAAAAGAAAAATCAATCATTTTGACCCATACAATGTATTTTTGGCTATTGCTACAAATATACCCCAGCGACTTAAGACTGGTTTTGTGGTCCAGGGTCACATATTTGCTAGTTTATATCTTGCAATTCTGACATTATGACATGCAATTGCAAAATAAGCCAGAATTGTAAGATATAAACTTGCAATTCTGAGAAATAAAGTCACAATTCTATATATAAACTCACAATTCTGAGAAATAAAGTCAGAATTGTGAGATATAAAATTACAATTGTGACTTTTTTTCTCAGATTTACTAGTTTATATCTTGCAATTCTGACATTATAGCATGCAATTGCAAATTAAGTCAGAATTGTAAGATATAAACTTGCAATTCTGAGAACATATCAGTCTTTTTTCCCCTCTAAATTGGACTTTATAACTCACAATTGCCAGTTTATATCTTGCAATTCTGAGAAAAAAAATGTCAGAATTGTGAGATACAAACTCGCATTTGCAAGAAAAAAAGTCAGAATTGGGGTGAGAATTGCAATTCTGACTTTCACGAAATTGTGAGTTTTTGTCATGCAGTTCGGAAAGTAAAAAGTCAGAAATGTGAGATTTTCGTCTACATTTTATTCAGTGGCAGAAACGTACTTCATATATTAGAATGATTTCTGAAGAATCATGTGACACTGAAGACTGTAGCAATGACTGCTGAAAATTCAGCTTTACTGAAATCACAGGAATAATTTACATTTTAAAATATATTAATATAGAAAAGTTATTTTAAATAGTTTTAAAACTGTAGTGTACTGTATAATGGATATAAATGTGGATGATTTGGAAAGGAACCTTGAAAATAACCAAGGTCTAACTGGATTTGTATTGATGTTCCATGATATTTTAAACAACTTTAAGTTATCGTACCATCATCAAGTAGCTGCATAATCCTTGTTTTTTTTCTCCACATAGTGTAAATACTTATGAGTCTGGGTCACCCTGTGGCGCATAAACACCTGAAGAAACAGGGAACAAATTAGCCTGTGTTTATAAGTAAAGACCTCCGTGTAACAGCTGTCCAGATGTTTGGCTGTCGGACCTGAGCCTCATAACCACCGCAGAGACACCTGGCCATACTGCCCACACTCTCTGGCCATATGTCAATGCACACACACACATCTATGCCAGCTGAGATGCACCAATATAAATAATAGAGCAATCTGCTACTACAAATCTGCAGTTTTCTTGTCTTGCCTTAAAATGTTTTTTTACCACCGAGACCACCACCATAATCTTTCTTTCTGTGCTTGTTTCAATATAAAGAATCCTTTATCTTAAATCCTTTGTTTTAAAATTCAGTGCGAATACACATAAAAATGACTACACAACTGATTTGCATGAATATTAGTTGAAGATGAAGGTGACCGCAGTACAAGCAGGGAAGGTGATTAACCATGCTGTTTGACATGAGCGGCCCTATTTGAGTCTTAGATCCAATTTTAGAACAACACAGATGTATTCTACTAGCATTCCCTTCCACACACACACAACACAAATCATTTGAAGCCCCCTAACAAAAAGAAACACACACACAAAACAGATTTCATTGTCAACAATAATACACTTTAATCAATTCCAATCTGTCTTAGAGTAAAATATTATGCATTACACTACCAGTCTAAAGTTTTCAAGACAGTAAGATTTTTTAAATGTGTTTAAAGAAGTCTCTTCTGCTCACCAAGTCAGTCAAGTGCATTTATTTGATCCAAAGTACAGCTAAATATTTTTACTATTTAAAAGAACTATTTGAATATATTTTAAAATGAAATTTATTCCTGTGATTAAAGCTACATTTCCAGCATCATTACTTTAGTCTTCAGTGTCACATGATTTTTCAGAAATCATTCTAAAATGCGTATTTGCTGTTCAAGAAACATTTTTTATTATTATTATCAATATTTGAAACAGTTGAGTGCCTTTTTTCAGGATTCTTTGATGAATATAAAGATCATAGAATCATAGAAATTATTCATTTTTATTTAGCAAGGATGATTTAAATTGATCAAAAGTGATGATAAAGACATTTATAATGTTACAAAACATTTCTATTTCAAATAAATGCTGTTCTACTGAACTTTCTATTCATCAAAGAAACCTGAAAAAAATTCTACTCAGCTGTTTTCAGCATAATAATATGTTTGTTTTTGAGCAGCAAATCAGAATATTAAAAAGATTTCTGAAGGATCATGTGAGTGGAGTAATGATGCTAAAAATTCAGCTTTGAAATCACAGGAATAAATTACATTTTAATATATATTCAAGTAGAAAACAGTTATTTCACAATTTTACTGTTTTTGCTGTACTATGGATCAAATAAATACAGGCTTGGTGAGCAGAAGAGACTCAAAACCTTACTGTTCAAAAAAATTTGACTGGTAGTGTACGTCTCCATGTACCGGATCAAAAAAATATGGTTTACTTACAAACTCATGTAATCTTTCTCTTTATCACCTTCCTTTCTTTCTTCTTCTGCATTTTACTTTTATCTTCCATTTTTGATTTGACTCCCTTTATTCACATTGGTGGAAACAAACAGAAAAGAGAGGGAAACATAGATTATGCATTGTATAATAACTAGTGTTTTAAGTTTTTAAACATACACTATTAAAAAGGTTCATTATCATCATCTCTGCATGATTCTATATGGAAAAAGTTTATTTAGAATGTTAAAATGTAACCTAATAACTCTCAAAACAGTAAATCTGGAGGTCTTAAAAAGTCTTAATTCACCGTTTTACAAATAAAGACATTAAAAGGTTTTAAACTGGTACAGGAAATCTTATATTTGTAAAGCCATGGCATTAAGTGTTGCATGCACTGCAAAGAATAAATATCTTACCTGTATTTTTCTCTTGTTTTCCATATTACTTGATGCAAAATGAAGAGAGTTTAAGTCTTGTTTTCAAGGAAATTAATCCAAATGGAGTTTGTTTAACACAAGAACAAATATCTGTCAGTGGGGTGTGAAGACTTGTTTTCCCTTTGAATTAAGTTAATTTTTCCAACCCCACTGATGGATTTGTTCTTGTAAACTCACTTCATTTCGATCAGTTTTAAAGAAAACAAGACTTTAACAAGATTAAGATACTTAATGCAGCTTAATTGAAGAATCTTTAGATATTTGCATTGATAAACAAGACAAAAATCAGATTTTGCAGGGTGAACAGATAATAAAAGTTATTTTTATATTCTAGTTGCACTATTTATTTGTTGTAATGGACTGTTGGACGTTGTATTTTCAAACTGTTGCTAAACTCGTTGTGTCCTCCCGAGACATTTACATTTAGAGAACATATTGACATACTCTGTTCCCTTCAGTTTATTACTTTAATTTTCTCTAATTGCTCCTAAAATGGTCTTTAAAAAGTCTTAAATTTACCACAAAACCTGTAGAAATCCTGAAGGAAAAACAGTTCTTTTAAGAACTGTCCACTGAAAGGTTATTTGGGGAACCAAAAAATTGTTCTTCTACCAAGTCTCCCTTTTTGAGCCTTTATTTTAAGAGCGTAGTTGTTTACATGATGTTACGGTCTCTGTGTGTGTGTGTGTGTGTGTGTGTGTGTGTGTGTGTGTGTGTGTGTGTGTGTGTGTGTGTGTGTGTGTGTGTGTGTGTGTGTGTGTGTTGGATAGTGTTGTTCTGGGTCTGATAGCGCACTGGCATTAGTCTTTGGAAAGCTGCTCTTGATCACCCCAGCAGGTGCAGGACAGAGAGATTCATCTGCAGTCATAGTCCGACGGCAGCTCTGAGACTCTGTCAGGAAGGAAGAAGCATGGATGCTGTCTTCCCATAATGCCCCTGTGCTTTCCTTCTAACGTATGAACTCCGACTACAGTGGAGAAAGATGCTGGTCTGCAAAATTCTGCAAAAGCTCTCGGTATGAAAAATGCCGAAATAAAGCCCTCTTTCAGCACTATATATGAAATATGGGAGCCAGCTTTAGAGGAAATATAAAGTCAATAAACATCTACAGAAACAGCCATTAGCTACTGTATATGGGTTGGAAACGTTTCTGCTCTGCTGAGTTTCTTGCTGGCTTGTCGTGCGTCTGTGTCACTTGTTGTGTCACTAACGCTACATAAACAGTTGACCGAGGTGTGCGGTCTCACTCCAGGTCAGTGCAATGGGAGTGTGACTTTATTGATGGTTTTGTAATGTGTTCTGGCTTCTCTGGTCTTTTTCAGTAGCTTGTTTTCCCACAGGCTTTAAAACTACACCTCACGTATACTGCCTGCAGGAACACTTTAGTTTGGTGTGTCAGTCTTATAACGCTACACCGAAAACTAATTATATCAGCAAAACATAATTACAGACTATTTAAAGTATGTATGCTTATTAAGCAAGAAATGCATTAAAACAATTTAAAGTGACAGCAAAGACATTTATGTTGGAAAAAAAAAGAAGCTAAAATTTACTGTAAAAAACGGCAGCTGTGGTTGCCAGAATTTTACATTTTAGGTTTTACGGTTTTATTTCATTAACTGATATAATGTTAATAAACATTAATTTAACAACATTAGATATAACATACAATCATAATGTACAAAACTGATAGGAAAAACTAAGAAACATTGTTTCAACAAATAAGCATAAAATTTTAAATGTAATGCAGGGAATTCTGGGAATGTAAATTTACGTTCTTTTTCACTTCAGACAACGATATACTACCGTATAATTACATGCAATGTCGAATTCAGTTTTTCACTGTATATAGTAGGGGAACTTTCTGTTTACCATTTAATTTTTTACAACTTCTATTTTGAAAAAAAAAAATATTTCTATTTATCGAATAATCCTGATAAAATGTATCAATGGTTGCCACAAAAATATCAAACAGCATAAATGTTTTTAACGTTGACAATTTAGCATAACACCAAAATGGCATATTCAAATGATTTCTGAAGGTTAATGTGACGCTGAAGACTGTAGTTCTCATGATATGTATGTGTTTGTTCAACTATTAGAAAACTTTTAGAAAAAGAAGTATAACATTCAACAATGTATATCACAGAAGAGTAGTCACAAAATTACAGATTATAACTGGCAGTGGCGCAAAGTATAATAATATTCTGCTCACAAGTCACATTTAACTAAGTATTTCTTAACTTTCTTGATTTTTTTAAAATTAGTTTAAGATTTGAAATGAAGGTCTGAATCTACAATCTTTCAGGGGTGTTTATTTGTTTGGTAGCACTTTAGATTAGGAAACACATTCACTATTAACTATTAGAGTTTTCCCTCATTAAACTCATTTTGCGGCTTATTGATAGTAAGTAAGGTAGTTGTTTGTGGTTATAATTTATATTTAGGTGGGTAAGGTTAAGGGATCTAGATTTTTTTTTTAATGTAGAGTAAGGCATGTACTTTATAAGTACCAATAATCAGTCAATATTCTAGTATGCTTTCTAACAAGCAAGCAGTTAATAGTGACTAGTGTTCCCTAATCTGAAGTGTTTCCATTTATTGATTTTAATAACAAATCATGTCAACAAAGTAAAAGGGTACTTTTGCTTTCTTAAAGGGATAGTTCACCCAGAAATGAAAATGATTTATTCACCCTCAAGCCATCCAAGGGGTATATGACTTTCTTCTTTTAGACAAATATAATCAGAGTTAAATTTTAAAATGTCCTGGCTCTTCCAAGCTTTATAATGGCAGTGAATGGGTGTTAAGATTTTAAAGTAAAATAAAGTGCAACCATCCATCATAAAAAGTGCTCCACATGGATCCAGGGTGTTAATAAAAGCCTTCTGAAGTAAATTGATGCCTTTATGTAAGAAAATTATACATATTTAAAACTTTATAAATCGTAATCTCAATTCCAGTGAATGACGTAGGATGTAGACATAGCATAAGATCCGGTGAGAATATGCTAGTCTCGCAAGAACCAAATTTTGTTTACAGCAAAGGAAATTCAGTCTCCTCTTGGCTCATATCAAAATCCTTCCACATTTTGATGTCTACCATCCGGTGGAACGCTGCTCTCTTGTGAACATGAGTACGGCAGTTAGCGGGGGCTAGAGATTACGGTTTGTTGTAAATATGGATATTTTTTCTACACAAACGCATTTCTTTACTTCATAAGGCCTTTATTAACCCCCTGGAGCTGTGTGGAGTACTTATGGGTGGATGGATGGATGGATGGATGGATGGATGGATGCACTTTATTGGACTTCAAAATCTCAACAACCATTCACTGCCATTATAAAGCTTGGAAGAGCCAAGACATGTTTTCATATAACTCAGATTCGTCTGTGTATTTGTCTGAAAGAAGAAAGTCATAAACACCTAGTATGACTGGAGGGTGAGTAAATCATGGAGTAATTTTCAATTTTTGGGAGAACTATCCCTTCAATGCAGGTTTAAGTGAAAAATCATGTCAGAGATGATCTGACCTCATTTGTAGCAGGGCTCACATAAAGGCAGAAAATTCAACTCTGGAAAAAAAACGCCTTTAGCATGTGATGATTGGGATAAAGAGACAATCAAATGTACTATTGTCTTATTCTTGACAACATAATTCAATATAAAGTTTCATTTTAGTTCAACAGAAGTCACCTCCTGCACTGGCTGCTAAAGTGGTTGATAAAAAGTGTTCCACATTTGGCTGCTGGCGGGTGTTAATTTCCCACCTTCTTCATTATACAGCAAGTAGACTTTTATAGATGAATTTTTCTGTCAAGCTCATTATATTCCCTGCTTCATCCAGCCAGTCAGTTATTCTCTAAATAAACATTCTGCAACTCTCACCTCAGCGTGACTTCATTAATTGCAGTCTTCACACTAATAAACATCCTTTATTGGACCATTTCAGTCTTTAATGTGGCCTGTGAGTAATGGAGCTTTATGAGACAGAGCATTTGGATTAGTTGTTTAGATTAATAATAGTTTAATTTTCTTTTTTATCAGTCACTGGCGGTGACAGAGTGGCCAGTCCGGCAACACAGACTGCCTGTAATCAACCTATAAATACTGCTGCTGGGCTTCTATCTTTAGCAGGATAATAAGACATGCCGCTCTCTATGTATTGCAGCGGGAAATGAAGACAAACAGTGTTTCATTACAAAGCAAGTGACTTGGAGAGGCTAGTGGCATCGTGGTACAGGTATTGGCGTGCTGTTAGTGTCCAGGTTCTCATGTGAATGGTTTTGTGTGTCCAGACAGCCTAGTGTAATCTTTCTTTGTGTGAGTAAAGGGAAACCACAGTGTAAGCCTCTTGGTCTTGTTTGTGCTTTACAAAATGAGCCAACTGTGCCCGTTTCTATCCAGAACTGACAAGGAATGAATGCTTTCAACTGCATTCCCGGATGGGCCGCCACACACGGCTGTTTTCTGCTTGTGTGCTTGTGTTTCCTGCTGTCTTTAGTCCAGTTGTCTTGGGTTGATGAAGGGGGCAGGAGGGGTTCGTCCAGCACTTCCATCCTCTTGGCATGCAAACTAACTCCCAGACACACACACACAGGCATAATCCCATTGGCTGCATGGGCCTCCAACACTCCAGACATGGCCAGACGACTGAGGAATTATCATCTGTTTAACACATTTTCATTTATAACAAGTCAGACTCTGATACCAGAAGAAAACTGGACATGAATTTAAAAATTGGCCCTATTTACTTTCTTAATGCATGTTGATGGTCTTTTTGTAAATGATGTGCTAGTGCACGTTGTTCCGAATTTTAAAAACAGTGCCATAGTCATTTAATTTTTGCTGATCATTTGGACAATAATGTGAACCATTAGCCAAAAAACTATTTTAGGCATTGTTTTAGCAAGCTTGCTAAATTAAGATATGGCTCATTCAGGTATGCAGCATCCACTTTTCATGATCCAGACAATTCCTGATGGATAAAATCCATTTCATTTTTTCACTTAGACTACTGTTTAAAAGTCTGTGGTCAATGTTTCCCTGAAGTCTGCATTTATTTGATCAAATATACAGTAACAAAACTGTAATATTGTGAAATATTTTTGCAGTTTAAGTTTTAAATTTTATTACTTTTTAAAATGTTAAGGGCAAAGCCATTTTTTCAGCAGCCATTGCTCTAGTTTTCAGTGTCACATGATCCTTCAGAAATCTTTCTAATATACTAATTTGGCGCTTGAGAAACATTTATTATTATCAGTGTTGAAAATGGTGATTTTTTTAAGGATTTTTTTTCTTTGATCAATAAAAGGTTCAAAAGGTGCATTCATTTGAAAATAGTACACTGTAAAAAGTTTTCACCAGATTCAACTTAAAAACCTAAGTTCAGGAGCTGCCTTAATTTTAAGTTAAATCAGCTTAAAACTGCAAGTCATTTTAACTTATTACAATAAAATGAGTTGATTTAACTTGTGAGTTGAAATGACTTATGTTGATTTAACTTAAAATTTTAAGGCAGCTGCTAAACTTAAGTTTTTAAGTTGAAACTGGTGAAAACTTCTTACAGTGTAGAGACATTTCACAAAATATTTCTGCCACTAATTTTATTAATTAATTTATTTAAAAAAAATCTTACTGACTCCAAACTTTTAAACAGCAGTTTACATTGTTTTACTTGGAAGTATTTCACATCACAGAAGAAAAATATAAACTGTAAAAAATTTGCGTTCATACAGTTTCACAAGCTTCAGTGAGAGCGTATTTTGCCTTTTTTGTTTGTAAGCGTGGAGTTTCATATGGAAGTGAAATTGTGCTTTTAAGTTGACAATTCTATATCCTGAAGCAGTGTTTTATTTTCTGATAACTGTGTAAAATAAGGGTTCTTCTGTGTAGGAAAGGTTTTTATTTAAATTTGTTCTTAACATCTTATAACATGTGAGCCTGAGTATATAGAGTGGAGATCAAAATTAGAGAACAATCTTTAAATATAACTCAAATTTTGCAGGGTTACAGCTCTCAAAAATTAGTAGGAAGTGTAGAGACCCTTGCTTTGAATATTTCAGCACATCTGCAGCTGCAGGACATCGCTAGTTTCTCACACTGTGCTAATGTGATCTTGGTCCACTCTTCTTTCACTCTTCCACAGTTCGGTGACTGTAGTGGGTTTCTTAGCCATAACTTTGTCGCAAAGGATTTTTAATCGGGTTTAGATCAGTCTTGCATAAAAATTGCAGGCTGACTGGGAGATGCTTGCAGGGAAGGAACTGCAAGTTGCTGAAGGAGGTTCTGAAGGAGGCAATTCCAGCTGCAGTGTTGAACCCATTCCCCATTGAGAGTTTCTGCATTATCCTGTCTTCTCATGCATTTGTCTTGCATGATTGACCAGCCTTTTTGGGGGACTTGGGGAATTAGTGTCATTGTAAAGTTGCAGAATTCGAGAAATCACAGATTTGGAATGACCAGCTTCTTTTGCAGTGGCTGAAATCGTCTTCCCTTTGGCCTTCATCTGGACAACCTCTTGTCACAGGGTTTCAGTTACCATAAAGTGGCCTGCCATCTTGCAATCTAAATGAAAATTTAGGAATACTGCCAGTATAATAAGCAGTAGTTGCCACATTGACATCAATATCAGTTTTTTTATACTGTGCTTTAGAATGCAATTAATTTGTGAAATATGCTTATAAAACTGCCCTTCTACTTATGTTAAGATAAGTTCAAATAAAACTAAGCAGTGACCTTGAAATTTAGGAAATTAAAGGGTAGTTCTCTAGTTTTGATCTCCACTGTAGTTAGTAATAGCATAATACTCACTATAAAAGATTTTAACAAAGAAGTATTAAAACTTCTGTACACATTCCATATTTCTGAGGCCACCAGCAATCTGTGATATGTGCATACATGTAGTTTGAGTTGCTTCTTACATTTAGAAAAACATGCTGCACCTTTGATGACTCAGTTCTTAATTAACTCATTACCAAGGGATGTTTCAGACTAAGAACAGACTGGATGCGGTCACACTAGTCTTGGTGGCATTAGCTGAGAAAGACAGGCATGAAAATGCCACCATGAACAGACTGAGTGCTGTAAATGTCAGCCGATCTCTATTGTGTTGCTGGTTCCTTAACACTGAAGATGTCACATTACATGATGGCCATTTGAGTTCTGCAGTCATGCCAGGAGAGGGAAGAGAACTGAGTCGTGGTAATGATGCGTGAATGCTGGGAGGAGATACTGGTGATTGAGAAGCAACTATTACCTTATTGACCTCTTCATCTAGTCACATCCCTCTTCCTCTTTTCCAGTGGATCGTGTTGTATTAATGATCAAGAATTTATTCCACTCCAACAAGTGTCATAAACATTGTTAGTATCAGTCTGTAATACTATATTCTCAAACAAGTATTTATTGTTGTGACTGCCCCAACCTTTCATGTTGCATCTATTTATAGCTAATTTTCAATGCTTTGCTAAGCACATCAAACATGTAGAGTAATTTTGTGGTTGACAACCCGCAATGATAAATAATTAACATAAAAATGCTGAATTAAATGTGTGATAAGTTTTAATCAATGCTCAGCGAGCAGGAAAAATAATTCCATGTGTTCAAAATGCGTCACGTTATGACAAATTATTTTTGTCACGCTGTGTGTAAATGAATGCCATATGTTACATGTTATAAAAAAAGAGAATCAAGAAGAATGTAAGGATGAGATAATTGGCTGGGGAGAGGTATTAAAGCATGTTATATAGCAGTGTAATAAATGTGACGGGCACAGTTGTATGTGTTTGACATGACAGTGCTTGCCGTTTTACTGTATGGCCTGAGGACAGCCATGGGACTGCATGGACAATGAATATTTAAAGAGAGGTTCATGAATACATATCAATGCATAGAAAGAGTCTTAGTGGACTCTCAAGTGTCTTGAGGTATTAGCTGCTTCACTGTCCACTGCTTGAAATGCAGCAGTGAAGTGACATTTTCTTCAACCCAGGCTCAAAATATGTGCCTCTATATACATTTCTGCAACACTGTAATTTTATACCTTACTGCATGTGTTGCAGCAGTTTCAAATTGAATTGTCCAGAGAGTGGCACTAAAACACATGTTTAATTAGTGACTATGGCACGTTTTTATTACATTGCTACATGCACGTATTGCTGCGTTTTTATTACACTGCTTGAGTTGCGTATTGCGGCTGTTCAGAATTCAAATATCCGAGCAGTGTCGCTAAAGGTTAATGCTCTGTCGTGTTGGAAATATCCCCCACGCCAAACCCGACCCTAAACGTACCCGATAGTGTGAACAAATGCAAAAGTGATTTAAAGTAATTTTGTAAGTAATTCAAAGTGACTTTGACTGACTTGGACTTTTGATTTGACTTTGAAAAACGCATTTGTTAATGCAGCTATGCTATTTTAACGTCCTTTTTTGAGCTGTTTTGTCGAAATGTAGTTTCACTGGTATCGTTCCGGAGCTTTTCATCACTCAGGTTCAATGCTATATCACATTAGCTACAGAGCAAACCTACTGAATTAAGGCCTTTCCACACTGAGCGTTATGCAAAAACGCAAGGCGAATCGCTGACTAATGGTGCTTTCACACTGAGCGCAAACCGAATGTTTGCCTTCTGTATGTGTATATATATATATATATATATAAT
>NC_133375.1:22976688-23019276 GCF_049309525.1 Garra rufa | reverse complement strand
TATTCAAAACATTCTCTGTTCGCTGATTTATTTATGGCTGAATGGATTAAAATAAAATCAAAAGTTAAGGATTGTTTTTTTGGGCATAGGTTACAGTCTGAGTAATACATTTGCGAATGATGCTCCACTGACAGCATTTTCTGCTTCGGGACTTATCAAAGACTCCCATTGTGTTTGACTTTCACGTTTCAGATAGGCAGCAGGGAGTGTGTGTAGAGAAAGAGAGAGAGAGAGAGAGAGAGAAAAGAGAGAGAGAGACACGTATCATAGTGTATTTGCTGTTTGCTGTCACACGATGATGTTCCATGCCGGATCAATATCCAATCAGACCCGCATTTCTCACCTACCCAGAATTCCCTCTTGCTGTCGGAGAGCAGCATCCTGGAGATGTAGAGAAACAGACTAGATGAGAACAGCTCTGTGTGTAAATGAACAAAATATAAGACAGCTACAAGGACTTGCTGCTGCCAGAGATCAGAAACTATCCCGTTTATTTAAGAACATTATTTTAGTTTTCTCCTGCTGAGATCTGATCTCTAAGACTTTCCATTTACTAAAGTCCAGTGTTGGGAAGTAACTAACTAAAAATACCAAGTACTACTTTAGTTAAAAGTTTGATTGTTTTTAGTGAATCAGTTTGTTCTACAAGGTCTCATATACTGCAAATCATATCATTTGCATCTTTATTGTTATTAATATTTATTAGTGTACAATTTTGTTCAGTGTTATTGTTCATTACGGTTTTCAATTGAATTAAACAAGCGTGTTTTTTAAATTGTATTAGTGTATTTTAATGATGTCACAGTTCATTCATAATACATTGTTTTTGTGCGAGAAAATCTAATTATACCATTTATGTAAATTATAATTCACATAATTGAATATCTGTATATTTATGTATCTTTAACTGCTTAACTACATTTTGTAAGTAGCTTGTAGTGCAGCCAACTAGCTTTTCTGGAGACTGGATATCTGATACCCGAGATTGATGAATAAATGGATGGATAGACTAGATAGATAGATAGATAGATAGATACATGGATGGACGAACAGATGGACAGATACATAGAAAGATGGATGGATGGAATTAAAAGAATGACAAAAAACAGAGACATAGATAGATAGATAGATAGATAGATAGATAGATAGTCAGAAATCAGGTGAATCAGATAGATAGATAGATAGATAGATAGATAGATAGATAGATAGATAGATAGATAGATAGATAGATAGATAGATAGATAGATAGATAGATAGATAGATAGATAGATAGATAGACAGACATGGACGGATGAACAGACGGACAGATAGATGAAATAGACAGACAGATGGAAAGATAGAATGACAGACAAAAAGAGAGACAGACAGATAGATAGATAGTCAGGAATCAGGTGACAGACAGACAGACAGACAGACAGACAGACAGACAGACAGACAGATAGAGAGATAGACAGACAGATAGATAGATAGATAGATATATAGATGGATGGATATAGATAGATAGATAGATAGATAGACAGCTGACAGATAGATGGATGGATAGATAGATAGACAGATGACAGATAGATAGATAGATAGATGGATGGATATAGATAGATAGATAGATAGATAGATAGATAGATAGACAGATGACAGATAGATGGATGGATAGATAGATAGACAGATGACAGATAGATAGATAGATAGATAGATAGATAGATAGATAGATAGATAGATAGATAGATAGATAGATAGATAGATAGATAGATAGATAGGCAGACAGACATGGACGGACAGATAGATAGATGGATAGACAGATACAGACAGACAGATAGATAGATAGATAGATAGATAGATAGATAGATAGATAGATAGATAGATAGATAGATAGATAGATAGATAGATAGATAGATAGATAGATAGATAGATAGATAGATAGATAGATAGATAGATAGATAGACATGGACGGACAGATAGACAGATAGATAGATAGATAGATAGATAGACAGACAGACAGACAGACAGACAGACAGACAGACAGACAGACAGACAGATATGTGGGTGGAGAAATGGACAGACTGACAGATAAACACACAGATGGCCAGACGGATATATGGGTGGATAGATGGATGGACAGACAGACAGACAAATGATAGATAGATAGATAGACAGACAGACAGACAGACAGATAGATAGATAGATAGATAGATAGATAGATAGATAGATAGATAGATAGATAGATAGATCGATCATTTGTCTGAAAGTACATGAGTTTAGTGATCAGTGATGTTTCAGAGATTGATCACCTGTGTGTGTGAGACTGCAGTGAGTCACAGGCTCAGCTGAACACACATCACTCAATATCCTGCTTATTGCAGCTGAACGTGACGTCTCATTTCAAATACGAAAGACATGCTGATTATCTCATTTCTTCTTTTCCTTTTCTTTCTCTCCATTCCCCCTCCCCTGTGGGGTCGGGTTCTGGGCATAAGATCTGACCTCTTTTGTGAAGGGGTTTTTAGGGGGGCATGATCGATTAATGAGAAATTCTCAGCAGAATAATGAAGGATGACAGGAACACTAATCACTCTCACTGTGATTGATCTGCATGCTAGAGTGATAAATTAGTAGCTTCACCCTCTTTCTCGCTCGGACGTATTCTAATCACTCTCACTAATTAAAAGCTATTGACGAACACAGCGAGGGGCGTAACCGGGCTGCGGCGACAGAGATGAACTCTCAGTGACACCGTAACTCTGTCTGTACTGTCTCGCGTCTGCCTGTGAAGTGTGTTTTGTAAGTGTCACTGGTCTTGGTTTCATTCTAGCACAGTGAAATGTTTATTGGAGAATCACTTAGACTTCCAGGCTCTGAAGATGATCCAGGGTCATTCTCAAAATATGGTGACAAGCATATCTCTTGACTTTTTAGTAATGAAAGCTATTGAAAGATTTGTTTTGTGTATTATTTTAAACTTTTGTTAGGCGCTTCATGGCACTTATTTTATTCAACTGATTTAATTTTTTACTCATTTTGTTTTTCTAAAGCATTGGTCCAACAAGTGTTTAAAAAAGCAAACCATTAAGCAATCAATAATGCATCAAAACATATTGCCACTTTTTTCCCTCTTTTGTCATTCCTGTTTTCTGCTCTCTTTTACCTCCTGTGAAGAAAGATCTTTGTGAGTGTGTGTGTAAATCCCCAGTTCAGTACAGAAGCCTTTTCATTCCACTTACACATGCTGCTCTCACCAGGGAATTTCTGTTAATTAATGCTAGATTGGAAAAATTAATTTAGCTGCAGGGTAGCTAATCAATAATCATGTCCCAAGTCCATTAAACGTCTCTTTCAGTCTGTCTGTACCCCCCTCCTCTGTTTCTTTCTGGACTCACAAGGTGATTTTCTCCCCAATTAATCATAAAACCCTAAACCTCTGTTACATCCACTAATGCAGGTCAATTAAATCAATAGACTCATTATTGGACGACACACTCCCAAAACACACATCTAATACCCACTATCTCTCTGTTTCAGAGGTATTTTAGAAGTCGACCAATTGATCGGTTTTGTCAATTAATCAGTACTGATAACCGATTCTGACGCATGATACTGTGCTGCATGGAGCAGGACACTTCAGATGCAGATTTAAAACACAGACAATGAAGCAGCATGTTTTTATATGGTTGTACAGTAATTAACCCTTATGTGTTGTTAGGGACGTTTTCGTCCACTGAGGGGTGCTGTTGAGTCTTAATTTGGCCACAACTTTTTCTCTGTTAAAGCAAATGGAATGATTTTTGGTGACTAATCTTATTTTGATACATATTTTGGGAAAATGCTTTGAAATTTTTCAAAAACTCAACAGTTCACTGTGGGCAAATTTACTACCCTTTCGTTATGTTTCGTGGCTGAAAACAGCCACTACTTTAAACTGCTGTAAAAATGTATCAGATAAATATTTTTTTCAAATTTTTTTGCATAAATCTATTAATCAACCTCAGTCCTGCTCAAAAATACTGAATGTTTAAAAAAAAAATCAGGATTTTAACTCTTTAATTGCCAAATTCCTAAATGATGTCACAGATTTTGGGGAAAAAAAAACACAAAATTACTAATTTTCAATATAAAAGGTAATTGTGGCCTGGATTTTTTTTTTACCTTTTTAACAGTCTTGGACATGTGAAAGATTAGTAAGAACATTGGCTTTCATGCATTGTTAGTTTTGGCGCAGCATCAGATTTTCTTTTTTTCTCCCTCATTTATTGTTTGTGGCTGTTTTTGCCCCATTGACTTCCATTATAACCACATTTTTTGATTGCAAAGCCATGACACCATATAATGCTGAATTCTTGATTGTTTGTGGTTTTCCCTGTTGGGAAGGGGTCAAATTTGTAAATTGTACTGTTGATTATCAGTTGGCCCCATTAACCCTTTAGATAGGCCTTTGCAAAAAAAAGCTTAGTTTTACATAGAGTTCTATGGAGTATAACAGCATATTATAGTGTATGTGTGTGGGAGCGTGTGTGAGTGTGTGAAAGTGAGTGAAAGTGAGTGAAAGTGTGTGAAAGTGTGAGAGAGACCTTTGTGCACCTTGATACCCCTGAGAAAATCTAAATAAGCACCTCAGCTCTCAGAACGACATGGAGTAAACAAAAATAAAGAAAGTATATTTATGTATTTGTTTACCATATAGTTCTGAGAGCTGAGGTGCTTTTTTTTAATTTTCTGAGATGTATCAAGGTGCACAGAGGTCTCTCTCACACTCACAGACACTCACACACACTCTCATACACTCGCACACACTTTCACACACTCACACACGCTCACACACACATACACACACGCACACTATAATATGCCGTTATACTCCATAGAACTCTATGTAAAACTACGCTTTTTTTTGCAAAGGCCTATCTAAAGGGTTAATGGGGCCAACTGATAATCAACAGTACATTTTACAAATTTGACCCCTTCCCAACAGGGAAAACCACAAACAATCAAGAATTCAGCATTATATGGTGTCATGGCTTTGCAATCAAAAAATGTGGTTATAATGGAAGTCAATGGGGCAAAAACAGCCACAAACAATAAATGAGGGAGAAAAAAAGAAAATCTGATGCTGCGCCAAAACTAACAATGCATGAAAGCCAATGTTCTTACTAATCTTTCACATGTCCAAGACTGTTAAAAAGGTAAAAAAAAATCCAGGCCACAATTACCTTTTATATTGAAAATTAGTAATTTTGTGTTTTTTTCCCCCAAAATCTGTGACATCATTTAGGAATTTGGCAATTAAAGAGTTAAAATCCTGATTTTTTTTTTTAACATTTAGTATTTTTGAGCAGGACTGAGGTTGATTAATAGATTTATGCAAAAAAATTTGAAAAAAATATTTATCTGATACATTTTTACAGCAGTTTAAAGTAGTGGCTGTTTTCAGCCACGAAACATAACGAAAGGTTGTAAATTGAAACAATGCACAGGGGTTAAGACAGAGAATCTGCTGTAAAGCTGATCTAAAAGACATCGGAGGATGGCCATCGTAAGTAATCGGTTATCGGTCAGTGTGGTCCAACCTACAGTGGTTATCATTATCTGTAAAATCGGTCAACCTCTAATCGTGGCTATTAAAGGAGAAGTTCACTTTCAGAATGAAAATTTCCTAATAATTTACTCACCCCCATATCATTCAAGATGTATTTACTCAAGAATAATTTACTCACCCCATATCATTCAAGATGTTCATGTCTTTCTTTCTTCAGTTAAAAAGAAACTAAGGTTTTTCAGGAACTATATTTTAGGATTTTTCTCCATATCAAGGCTCTACGCTTACTTTTCTCTTTAGGAGCACTTGTGTCAAAATTTTAGAAGCACCTTCTTATCAATAATCAAAAAAAAAAAAAAAAAAATAGTTTTTACCTTTGTCAGGCCATTTTTGGCAACTTTATTAAAAGTATGTCATCTTTTATGTCAAATGTAATCAGTATTAACAAAATGTATTTGTACTACAGAGATGGCATAGAAGAACACAAACGTGTCTTGTAGGTGTATTTTTTTAAAATACAACATTTTGAATACAGAAATATTAAATGATTAAATAACTGAAAAGATACTTTAAAAATGAAACTAAATCTGCCAGGAGGTGGCGGCAAGTCACTGATTTAATTACTGAATCATATCATTCGATTTGTTTGAACGCCTGATTCATTCAGGAATAAAGCAAGTGTCTTTATAAATGGGAAATCGAATCATTGACTCACTAGATTCATTTAAAAACATATGTTCATTCATAAACGAAACACCGCTGTGTTTGAATGGAGATGTGCAGCGGCTCAGTTGTGACTTGTTTCAGACCATTTTTGACAACGAAATAGAGCAAAATCAGGCAATAGTGTTATAGCCAGACAATGTAAGTCACTTAATATTAACTTCTTGTTTATTTAGCTGTTGTATTAAATCAATATCTCATTTACAAACTCCCTTAAAAATCATTAAAAGCTGTCACTCATCTTAATTCAGCGCAATCTCGCAAAGTATCATAATCAACAATGCTCTCTACACTGCAAAAGCACAAGCTCCCCTCAGCGAAAACACAAATATGCTGATCGTGTCAGTCGCACATGGTGCTCTTAAATATTTTTTCATAGTCGAACACAGTAGTTTTTAGTTGCAAATGCGAAATGGTTGCACTGTAGAGCCCTGCATATAGTGAACTTCAATGGTGGCCAAAAGGTTGAAGGTCCAAATTGCAGTTTTCTATGCTCCAGATACCTATCAAAAATTTCAGGCTACAATAATGCTCTCTTCCATTTTCTGATACAATCGGACATGTCAATAAGCTCTTCGCTGATTGGCTTGCACGGGAACGCGTCATGCAAATTTTCCACTCGAGTTAATATAACACAAATATCATGCGTTCGCTGCAAACACATCACACATTTCACGTCTTTTGCGTCGCCCGGTTCGAATTTGCCACTATTCGTGTTTTTGCATTGACTTTGTATGTAATCTACTGCCATGAATAATGAAATTTACATTTGGTGTGAACTATTTGTGTTCTAGTGAAACAATTGGTCATTTTCTAAGAAAAAATACAAATGTATATACTTTTTGACCACAAATGCTTGTCTTGCACTAGCTCAAACTCATGCATTACATAATCATGCACATGTGACGTAAGCGGAAGTACCGACCCAGTGTTTACGTGCAAAGAAAGTAAAAGCCCTTTACAAAAAAATAAAACAACGATGTCAGAAGATTTTAAAGTTGGAGGAGAAAATGAGATGGAGTTTTTCGTCCCTAACCTTCCTTTTTTAACTGAAATACACAGACGAAGAACTAACTGCATGTGACTTTTCCAACGTGATTATGCAATGCGTGAAGATGTCATGGGTTTGGGCTGCGGCGTTTTCCTTTCTCCACTTGATGTCGCTGTCTTTTCCCTCCACACTCCATGCCTCATCACGAACACCTGTCATTCCCTGATCACACAGCTGTCTCCTATCACCCAGCACTATATTAGTCTCCCCTTTCCCACCACTCTTTGAGTTTGGATTGTTTTCCTGTATGCTGTTTTGGTATGTGTGTCTCTGTGTGCCGGATCCCTGCTCTTGATCTGTGTCCGCTCACGTTCCTCTGGCGGCGGTGCCCGCTGACGTTCCTCTGACGGCGGCGGTGCCCGCTGACGTTCCTCTGGCGGCGGTGCCCGCTGATGTTCCTCTGGCGGCGGTGCCCGCTGATGTTCCTCTGGCGGCAGTGCCCGCTCATGTTCCTCTGGCGGCGGTGCCCGCTGACGTTCCTCTGGCGGCGGTGCCCGCTGACGTTCCTCTGGCGGCGGTGTCCGCTCAAGTTCCTCTGGCGGCGGTGCCCGCTGACGTTCCTCTGGCGGCGGTGTCCGCTCAAGTTCCTCTGGCGGCGGTGCCCGCTGACGTTCCTCTGGCGGCGGTGTCCGCTCAAGTTCCTCTGGCGGCGGTGCCCGCTGACGTTCCTCTGGCGGCGGTGTCCGCTCAAGTTCCTCTGGCGGCGGTGCCCGCTCACGTTCCTCTGGCGTCGGTGCCGGCTGATGTTCTCCTGGCGGCGGTGCCTGCTGAGGTTCCTCTGGCGGCGGTGCCCACTGATGTTCCTCCTGAGTTCGGTCACGCCCTGCCCGAGCTCCCAGGCCCTGCGCTGGTCTTGCCCAGCCTCGCGGATCCTTCGTCTCCGGCCCTGCTGGCGTTGCACGGGCCTGGCCCGCCATCCCTCCCCCTGGTTCACCATTCCCCCGTTCCTCCTCCCTCCAGAGTGGTTTTCGGCCTTGTGGAACGTCTGGGAGCCGTTCCGTAGAGGAGGGGTTCTGTCATGGGTTTGGGCTGCGGTGTTTTCCTTTCTCCACTTGATGTCGCTGTCTTTTCCCTCCACACTCCATGCCTCATCACGAACACCTGTCATTCCCTGATCACACAGCTGTCTCCTATCACCCAGCACTATATTAGTCTCCCCTTTCCCACCACTCTTTGAGTTTGGATTGTTTTCCTGTATGCTGTTTTGGTATGTGTGTCTCTGTGTGCCGGATCCCTGCTCTTGATCGTGTTCCCTGTTTTGTGTATCTTGACCAGTTCTAGTTGTGTTGTGCCGTGTTGGCCTTTTGGTTTTGTTTTGTTCTGTTTATTTGTGTTTATTTAATAAATATTCTCCTCACCTGCATTTGGACCCAGACCTCCTAACTCTCACGTGACAGAAGATGCGCATCGCAGAGCTAGTGCAAGACAAGCATTTGTGGTTAAAAAGCATTTTTTAAGAAAATGACCAATCGTTTTACTAGATAAAACTCTTAATCCTTAGCTGGGATTGTGTAGAGCCCTTTAAAGCAGCACTGAAACTGCAATTTGGACCTTCAACCCGCTAATCCCCATTGAAGTTCACTATACGGAGAAAAATCCTGGAATGTTTTCCTCAAAACCTTTTCAAAAATTCTTTTTGATTGAAAAAAGAAAGACAAGAACATTTTGGATGACATGTGAGTAAATTTTCAGGAAACGTTTATTCTGGAATTAACAACTTCTTTAAGAAAACAAAATACAATACAAAGAATATCTCTAAATAATACTAAAATATCTACTCTACTCTCTAGTTTATCTTTCCTCATTTCATTTTTGTCTAATAAACAACCCTGGTTTAAGTGAAAATGGCATTTGAGAAGCTTGTAAGGAATATTAAACTCTTTGCACTTCAACAACTTTGAGTCTCATTAATCGTTCGTCAAAGCTCATATTTTCCTAGCAGGTTCCTCTCTTGAGAGTATTCTGACGTGAATGATTCAACGTGCATGCTTAAGAAGACATTTTTTCTTTTAGTCTTTTTTTTTTCTTTTAGTCTTTTAAACAAATTTTCAAGTCATTGGAAGATATGCCAGAGAAGGGCGTTTGCCTGTCTGTCCATCCAACCATCTATCCATCCATCGAACAACAGCATGTGTGTTAAAAGAAAAGCGGCAGGTGTTGACTAAGCTATTTATATAATGCCAGACTACTGTACCTCTCTAGAACCACAGTGTGCTTCTGCAGATGCATACATGATAACAGACATTAATTAGCAAATCTTTTTCAGTTTCTCGAAACAAATTCATTTTGTTGCTAGTCAACACTTCATTAACACAGAAAACATTTTCTTATTTAGCAGATTTAGATTGTTGTTTCTCTGCAGTTTCTGAACTTTCTGATGTGAATTTTTGACCTTGTTTATTGAACCAATTTTTTAGAAGACTACATCTTTGTTGCAAATGTCAATACAACATAAGAAAAGTGGTAACACTTTACAATAAGGCATACCTTTGTTAACATTAATGTATTAACTAACATGAACGAACAAAACAAAATACATTTGTTAATTGTTTGTTCAAAGTGCATTAACTAATGTTAACAAACACAAGTTTTAATAATGCATTAGTAAATGCTGAAATTAGCATTAACTAAGATGTATAAATTCTGTTCATTTTTAGTTCATGTTAACTAATGTAGTTAACTATTGTTAACTAATGAACCTTATTGTAAAGTGCTACCCAAATTAGTATTAAAAATGCAATGCAAAAATTTCAATACAACCAGAAGTATTCTAAATATATTACAAAAGCAGTGACATTTATAAAGAACCTTTCTTCTCAGCTCTGTCAACTTTAAATACAGTACAGACCAAAAGTTTGGACACACCTTGGACACACCTTTGAACCAAAGTTTTCTTTATTTTCATGACTGTAAAAATTGTAGATTCACACTGAAGGCATCAAAACTATGAATTAACACATGTGGAATTATATGCATTACAAAAAAAGCGTGAAACAACTGAAAATGTGTCATATTCTAGGTTCTTCAAAGTAGCCACCTTTTGCTTTGATTACTGCTTTGCACACTTTTTGGCATTCTCTTGATGAGCTTCAAGAGGTAGTCACCTGAAATGGTTTTCACTTCACAGGTGTGCCTTGTCAGGTTTAATAAGTGGGATTTCTTGCCTTATAAATGGGGTTGGGACCATCAGTTGTGTTGTGCAGAAGTATATATAGCAGTGGTTCTCAATCCTGGTCCTGGGGGACCCCTGCTCTGCACATTTTGCATGTCTCCCTTATTTAACACACCTGATTGAGATCATCAACTCATGAACTGAACTAACAAGCTGAAGATCTCAATCAGGTGTGTTAAATATGAGAGACATGCAAAATGTGCAGAGCAGGGGTCCTCCAGGACTAGGATTGAGAGCCACTGATATATAGTATATATAGAATTAAATATTTTATAGAATTAAATATAATTCCACATGTGTTAATTCATAGTTTTAATGCCTTCAGTGTGAATCTACATTTTTCATAGTCATGAAAATAAAGAAAACTCTTTGAATGAGAAGGTGTGTCCAAACTTTTGGTCTGTACTATATATATATTTTTGATTGAGCCTGCTGCAGTACACAGCAGGATTACTTATTCCACAAAGGAGGCATGTGATGTTGCCTCAAATTTAGGCTAAAATAAGGTATCCTTCAATTTACCTACTTCAATTTGAGGCAGCTGCCATATGCTTCATATCAGCTCACATATGGTGGCTAAATGTCAGTCTATATAGGCAGCTTTGAGAAGTTTAAAGTAATGTTTCACACTGCATTTGAATGTCCCTTGGGATGCCATTTCTCAAGGGAAGAGCTACTCAGTCTGAGACAGAAAAACAGCTGCAGTGTGTTTCTTAAAATTCCACACCCCGCCATCACAAACTAGGTGCGAAGAGATATGATGAAAACAATCTTCTGTGCAGGGCTGATAACTTAAAATTTGATTGGTAAGACGTTTTTGAATCATTGTGCAATGATCCCTCTAACATAGTATAGGTCTACAGTATCTACCCCCATACTGTATGTCTGAGATGCATACTGATGTACATCTCCATGACAACCTGAAATGATGCCTACCTGTTTGTATATATATATGGGTTCTGTTCTTCAGTTTATTGGAAAGTTTTGCTTCTGAAAGTCAACCGAGTTCAAACTAGATATGAGCTTTCCGTGTCTGTGTTTATTGCCTTTTTTTAGTCTACGATATATTGTGGTAGCTGGCGTGCTTCTCTCATTGGAATTTACAGGATTATTAACTTGTGTATCATTCAGAGCTGTGAATAATCAATACAGCCTCTCACACCGGCAATGCGCTAATCCAATCACACAAAGCCTAATATCAATTACAGTTGCATTATCCACACCTGCATCGATCTCTCTCTCACACACAGATCATTACCCAGATCAATCATCAATCAACACCATCACTGGATTTTGCATTTCTGAAAGATCTAGGAATTCATTCACTTATACATTTATTAAAAAAAGGATTAATTGAGATCCTAAGAATTTATACATTTTAGTTATTGAGATCCTCAGTTAACATAAAATCTATTAAAAATTAGGGAACCATCATTGGTAACATATTGGCTATTGGCACCAAAATGCAGATTCTTTCATTTAATTTTATTTACTGTACATCTCATGATGAAAACATACCTGTAGGAACTTTTTCGCAAGATGTGAAATACGTACCAATAAGTACATATCACTGCAGTTTCCAACAGAAATGAACACTAGAGGTGGTAAAACAGTGAGCACTTGTAATCACTTTCGTACACAGTTATGATTATAGCCCCATATGTTTCGCTTTACTGATGTAACAAGCTTGCTCGGTAGCTCAGCTAGCACTGAACTGGACCTAAAATGCGGAGTCCTTGGGTACGGATGCTGTGAAAAACATGACTCACGATAAAAGAGCTGAAACAAAAACAAGCTAAAACGGCATGCTTGCGATCGCGCTTTTACGTCACATTCGCTTTGTTCATAGTATTAGGTACACTGATAAAAATGATTTTGTGGTGAAGTAAATAATACAGAAAAACAAATGTAATTTCTACATTAAATAATTGAGTTCAGGCAACAATTAACAAAAGGAGTAAATTTAGTATTAGTACTCAATTTAAGTTTGTAAAATTTAAAGGGTCATCCGGTGCAACAAAGGGTTCTCAGATGCCTGTCGTTGTGGCGTAACACCGACAGAGGCCGCTCCTGCGATAGTTGATAGACAGTAGTGTTTTAGCATAGACCCGCCCAGAGTCAGAAGTAAACTGACAGCACTGAGGGAATGTGGTCGGCGATCTACCTAAATTGGTTCATGTTTACGCGAATAATTTCTCACCATACTGCTTTAAAAACGAGGGTCAGTATAAAGCAGTTTTTGTGAAGCTGCTGCTGAAACATGGGTCTGTAACTATTCGTGTTCTTGCTTCATCTCCACCAGAAGAAGTGAGTGTAATTTCTTTTTATATGAATCTTTGCTAATCACCTATTAAATAATGTGATAAAGTTAGCACGTTTCATGATGAATGCGGCTAAAGTGTAACTTACACACTCAAAGAACATGGTTATGTCGTCTTCTCTATGTACATCCGTCTCAATATAATCCATAATCGCACGTTTATAATGAACAATGCATTAAGGTGATTGTGTGTTTACAAACTGTGTACGTTGTAGTAAAACTACATTAAGCTTAGCTTTGTAACGCTAGATGGTTTAAAACGGTGTCTGTTAATGATTAAGATGTCATGTACAATTATTTTAAATCATTTTGGATCAGTTATAACTGCATTAACCCTTAAAGACCTAGAACATTTTTGGAGCACCTGAGGCACCTGTATATTTCTTTGTTTTTTCAGACCTATTCTAGCAGTCAACATCAATTGTCATATATCATTATAATCATAAGAACTTGAACTTTATGTCTAGCTAATTTAAAATTACAATTTTCCTTTTGTTTTCTCTAAAAATTTGTGAATTTCCAGAATTTTTGCAAAAATGCTACCAACAATTGGGTGTTTTTTACTGTGTACTTAAACAAAAACTCCTGAATTTTGGATTTTTTTCTTTAACAATTTGTATTTAGGTGTTTTACACTTCCAAATAAAATTTTGTCTGTATATGACATTCCCCAAGCAAGTTATAGCCAATTATTACAATTTATTGACAATACAACAGTTTATTGACAATATAGATCTGTCTCAGGAGTAAAGTCATAGCAGAAACAGTGTTATATAATAGCAAAACACAGTAAAAATAATTTACTTTTTCAGATAAATATATTCTTAATCCAAACAATAAACACAAACAGTGTAGAAAGTAGCACAAGACAAATTGCACAAATTGTCTTGTGCAACAACAAAAAAATAAACAGTCCAAATTATTCACAAACTTCACACAAAATGAGAGAGAAATATACAGAGTGCAACCGAAAAAATAGTGCAAATAATTTTTAAAAACTATGTAATAATTAGTTACATAATATAACAGATGGATCTGCTGGCTGTAGTCTGCTTCGGAATCTATTTTACCAGGAGATCGCTTGGTGATGTGAAAACCTACATTCCAGTGCTTTATCCGATATCTACTGCTGTTTCATCTTTGTTTTTGGTTTGTGTTATGTCAAAGGGCTCTGTTATGAGTATTTCTGTACATTTTCAAAGAATGCTGTCATGCAAATGTGTTATTTTGCGTTTGTTTTCATGCAAGCAAGACACACTTTGCTTTCACTTTGTGTTTGTTCAGATTTGCAAAGAAACGTACTAATCGGTGGTTCAAAAGACCAAAACCTATGTTTATTTGTAGAATAGATGACAGTTTGAACCAATCGGGGCACAGAGGTGGGACTAAGCATCAACAATCGTCCCTGTTTGGCTCAGAGGACTGAAACGTATTGATTTCATCTGACAAATCAGTGCTGAGGAAATGTGATGACGTAATCACGCTCACCACGGAGCCTCTGAATATCCAAATGAGACAAATGCGATATCTCTGGCTGTGTCCAAATCATAGACTGTAAAAAATATGGACGTAGTATCCGTGACGTCACCCGTAGGATTCTAAAGCGCTAATTTGAAGCTCATAGTGGGCGGGATTCGGCCGCGCCATCTTGGAATCGCGTCATCGCGCGTCACTCCCGGATAATCAAAAATGGGCAAAAAGGCGGGATGTGGGTGGAGCTGGTTGCTGAAACCACGCCCGCCTAGAGCGACAGTGGTGACAGCAGCGGCAATCCCCCTGTCACTCAAGTGGCCACGCCCTTAATTATGCTGAACTTTAAGGCTTAATATAACTTAAACCGATGAGTTATAAAAAAAATTCACCCCCCTCACAGTTGACATGAAGGGCAAAACTAGCTATATAGACCAAAACCATTTTTTGAACCAGGCTGTAAACATACTTTTTTCTGCTGTAAAGTTGGGCATTTTAACATGGAGTGTCAATGGGATTGACTCCCTTTTGCAACCAGCCTCAAGCGGCCAGTCGATGAATTGCAGTTTCAGTCACTTCCGTGTTGGTTTCACGAGGGAGACCGGAAAGTTGCCCCTTGGTCCAAATTCAGGGTCTACATCCTTCGGAGGACTCATTTGAAGGATGTTACGTCACAGCGCTGCGACGAAGGCTGTCCAAATTCGTAGGATCCTTCAAATGCGGCCCACAAATACGTCCTCCTTTTCCCCGAATTGGAAGGATGGGTCTGGTGGATCCTTTCCTGTCCTACCTATCCCATAATTCCTTTCGGCAGAGTGCTTCCAGAATTTTGAAATCATAGCGGACAAAGCGAACGGTAGTAGTGATGTAAGTTTAAAAAAACTGGCGTTTCAAAAAATATTTTGTTACAGCGGTTGTCTAGTTAGGCATTTGGTTTTAACGTTAAGCTTTTTTTTTTTTTTACATTTGTATGTCACTTTCGTAAACTAGCTTCTTTCTTACTGCCTGTGTGAATATCCCCTTACACACAGCTAATTTCTTGCTAGTGATTGAAGCTGTTTTTAACGCTTTAAGGGACGATAGAGCAGTTCTTTTGTTTTGTGCAGTACAGATAACCTTACTTTTTGCTTAGCGCTGTCACGGTTGCTAGGCGACACGATATGAACAACGGGTAAGGGAGGGAACTGAAAGAAGGGTAGGCTGTCCAAATTCACAGACACCTACTTCCAGGTTTTGCGGTCCTCGGAGGACCCCTCCTCCTTCAACCGGGTAGGAAGGATCCTAAGGAGGATGGAGACCCTGAATTTGGACACAGCCACTGAAAAGAGTAGACTCTGTACATTACGAGACTTCTTAAAGCATTCAAATTGGATTAGCGGTTCAAAAGTTATTAAACATTAAAGAACAATAGCTATTTTTAGCCGCCGCCGACTGTCTCGGTCTTATGGTAACGTTAACGCAATACCTGCAAAAGTGTTTACAGCCCGCAACTGCATATGAGTAAAGACCATAACACTCACATTTATGTATTTCAATATTAGGACGGGGTAAGTTGTTAACCGATCACATTTTGCTCTCATTCAATCAGCTATACCTCAGTAAACACATCGCGTTCGTCTCTATACCTCAGTAAACACATCGCGTTGGTCTCTATACCTCAGTAAACACATCGCGTTCGTCTCTATACCTCAGTAAACACATCGCGTTGGTCTCTATACCTCAGTAAACACATTGCGTTGGTCTCTATACCTCAGTAAACACATCGCGTTGGTCTCTATACCTCAGTAAACACATCGCGTTGGTCTCTATACCTCAGTAAACACATCGCGTTGGTCTCTATACCTCAGTAAACACATCGCGTTGGTCTCTATACCTCAGTAAACACATCGCGTTCGTCTCTATACCTCAGTAAACACATCGCGTTCGTCTCTATACCTCAGTAAACACATCGCGTTGGTCTCTATACCTCAGTAAACACATCGCGTTGGTCTCTATACCTCAGTAAACACATCGCGTTGGTCTCTATACCTCAGTAAACACATCGCGTTGGTCTCTATACCTCAGTAAACACATCGCGTTGGTCTCTATACCTCAGTAAACACATCGCGTTGGTCTCTATACCTCAGTAAACACATCGCGTTGGTCTCTATACCTCAGTAAACACATCGCGTTGGTCTCTATACCTCAGTAAACACATCGCGTTGGTCTCTATACCTCAGTAAACACATCGCGTTGGTCTCTATACCTCAGTAAACACATCGCGTTGGTCTCTATACCTCAGTAAACACATCGCGTTCGTCTCTATACCTCAGTAAACACATCGCGTTCGTCTCTATACCTCAGTAAACACATCGCGTTCGTCTCTATACCTCAGTAAACACATAGCGTTCGTTTCTATACCTCAGTAAACACATCGCGTTCGTCTCTATACCTCAGTAAACACATCGCGTTCGTCTCTATACCTCAGTAAACACATATAATTGGTCGTTTTGCTAGACAAGTCTCTTATTCCTTGTCTGAGATTGTGTAGAGCCCTCTGAAGCTGCGCTGAAACTGCAATTTGGTCCTTCAACCCGTTGAAGTCAACAATATGGAGAAAAATCCTGCAAAATCCTGTCATTTCTTTTTGACTGAAGAAATAAAGACATGAATATCTTGGATAACAGAGGGGTGAGTAAATTATTAGGAAATTTTTATTCTGGAATTTAACTAATCCTTTAAAGAGCTATTTCTACCAGATTTAAAAAAAAATAAAATGAGTAAGCTTGGTATTTAGATTGATTCAGTGATATTGAATAAATTAACTTACTATTTTTAGATAACAGAAGAGGTCTCAGCAAAATCATAAACTGCTTAGATTTGCCAAGATATCAAAGTCAGAGACTTTAATATAAACTCAAATATTTCTCATCACCTTATGCAAATTCCCAGGCTATTGTTTCATTCTTATTAACGCACACAATTCAAAGTATCTCAGAAAGACACTTTTAATAATCCAGAGAAATCACAGGAGCAAATACACATCCACAAGAAACACAAAGAAAATGTACATGAGACCAGATGATTCAAATACACAGGAAACGTAATCAAGCAGAACAGAAAGGAACAGAGCGCAGAAAACTACCTTGAGTGGCCATATTGGAGATACTCAGATGTAAACAACATCATGGATCGCACAGTTAATGTACTACTGAATACGTTATTCTGCTAATTTATGATGTCTAAACCATGGAAAAAACGTGTGGAAGCTGCTTTAGAAATAGAAAGAGAGGACACAATATTTTGACAAACTAAAGTTAATAGTTGGTAAATATACATACAAGCAGTATTAATTAAGATGTTAGTCAAATATTTCACCTACCTGATTGGAAATGATAAGAACAAACACAAATGTTATCAAGATTCCTGCCATGGAAATCCTGGTTCAGTTTGGCCAACCACAAACGTCTTTTGTTCCTCAGACAGTGTTTTGCACCCTTCTCCTTTTGGAAGTCTATAGTACTATAAACGTTTTACCCAGTCTGACCGATTAATACAGCCCAAAACATGACAATAACTGACTATTTTCAGAAGCAATAATCAGCTAAATTTGCAAGTTCCATTCAGTTCGGTGGCATTGTTTTACGTTCAGTGCGGCCAATATGGCCGATTGATGATGCATCGTGAAAGCACTCTATATACTTGTGACAACTATGCTATCCAGTATTTCAGACTGTACCGCTATAATCTTGTATGTCAACCTTTATTCTATTTGTGCCTCTAAAAACACCTCAGTAAAAGTACATATTGTACTTCAACAAAGCTTTGCAAGAGGAACCTACTGTATGAGCAATACAACTTTCATCTGGGTCCCTTACAAATGCTTCTTAGCACTGCTCACTCTAAATCCTCAAGAAAATCACACATTCAATCCACAAGCGGAACAGCCACAGGGGCTTGTGAACCGAAGTTCAACCTTGCGGTCTAAATCCATTATTTTTGCCACAGGGGAGATTCACTTTATTAAGTCATTTTAGGTTCAGTCATGCCAGTTCTCCTCATACTAATGTTTCTAAATAATCCTGTTTCTGAAAACAGGCTTTAAGTCTTAGCAACCGTGGGATGGCGGAACTCAACCACAGAGGCCCTCGTTAAGCTCGTTAAGCTTGTTAATGGACTTTTCAAAGCTGCTAATTATTTACTTTGTGTAGAGTTGCCAGAATGAGAGAAGCTTTAACATACAAAACTCAGCTTCTCTCTGTTATCTACACAACATTAAATGACAAGTTCACTGAACAGTTTAGTGTGTGGTATTTCAGTGCAAAAACATGCATAATTTTGTCTGTTAAAAATACAAACAAAACAAACAAAATGAGTTATAACTGAATACGTGGAGGAAATCTTCCTGTCTCATCGATCTAATAGGAAGTTCCGTTCTCCTATTAGAATTTCATTATGTGTCAGCAAATGAGAGATTTATCATTCTGTTTAGACATGTTTCTCCATATTCTTTATTTCCGATGGGAACTAAATAAGTCTGTAATAGCTGGGAAAACCACTTTAAGCCCTCTATACCAGCATTGCTTAATAATTTGACTCTTAGAAAAGTGATTCTTTCTCATTTGGCACTCAGGATCAGAGGCCGTGTCCTCTCTGCGATTTTACGTTCCACTTCAAGAAATTTACAGCGAAATTAACCATAGAAATAACCCCGGCTTCACCTCTCATACTCTCCCTGAATATGATGAAAGAAGACTTAGAGGAATGATACAGCAAAGTACAGTACAACTCATTTCAAAGTGCAAGCATTGGTAAATGTGTGATATTTATGAAGGGTTATTATCATGGTGATGATCATCATTATATACTCCAGACAGTGATATGGAGTCATTGATGCTCAACCAATAATACAAGATTGCCTCATTGAAAATTCCTTTTTCAGATAAGATAAAATGAAGATTTACTGTTTTTTAACACCACTGTTTGAAAATGTGGGGTCTTTTTTAGCATTAAAATTTTAATTTTTGATCACATGAATGCATCTTTGCTGAGTAAAATTAATTTGCTTTTAAAAACTTACTCTAAATTTTGAAAGGTAACATTTTAAATCTGATTGGCTGAGAGGTGTGTGATAGTCTAGTGATATCAGAACTCCATTTCAACCAGTTCACCTTTTGTATTACTCCGCTTGCACTATTTCTCACAAGGAGTGTTATGGCTGACGCCCAAAACCACTATAATTTTATAAATAATCCTCTTTTTGTGTCACGGAATGTAGTTTTAAGACTTTTTAGGTGAGAATGTACTTGTTTAGACTTCAAATATGCAGTTTGCTAATAAAGATAACGTCTAGTTGAATATTTGCTTTGCTGTTTTCAGAGATGTGAGCTCCAGGCCTTCAGCGGCTGTTTATCGCTCTTGAACCCGCCAAGTTTTCAATGAAGCAACTTAACGTTCCTTCGTTAGTAGTTCTAAAGTGACATTTTCGAATTAGTAATGGAGACTTGGGCTTAGCTGTTAAACTGTCAACTTGAGATTTGAATCCATGGTGGAAGGAAGTATTTCACACAAAAGACACCCCGTTATTGTTTCTTATGTATTTACACACTTGTGCCATCAAACTGTTGTATAAACACAATATCACATTCGTAGGCGTGTGATATGGCTGTATATTGGCACGGCTGTGATATTGTGTTTATACAACAGTTTGACAGCACAAGTATATAGCCATATTGCATGTCTACAAGTGTGATATTTCTCATAAAATCAGTTCCCCTTCAGTCGAATCACTTCGACGTTACATTGGGATCTCGCTTGAGAGACCAGTCATCTCTGAGCCTTATTCAAAAGGCCAATGAACATTGGCGAGTGGTATTTGCATGCCAAGCCACGCCCCCGTACATACGGGTATATAAGATGGCGGCACGCACCACTCATTCAGACTTTTGCTTTGGAGCCTCATGTTTCGAGCCTTTTTCCCTTCAACCACGAAGACGAAATCAACAAAGAGTTCTTCAAGAGTTCAACGCTCTCTCTGCTGGCATGCTGCCAAACCTAAAAGAGTGTCATCTAAAAGAGCATTGTTTGGCAGCCGCCAGCGTGATCCTGCGGGATGCCGTTTTCACGGCATCTACACAAGCCTTTGCAAACCAGCGAGCAGCCCCGACGAGTGCACAGCAGCCCCGTGGCTCCTCCCTGGGCAAACCGGGATCACAAAAGAGCGAATTTCTCACGGCTGTTAAGACGTTCTTTTCAGAATGGCTTTTTGGCCGTGCACTTCTGGGTGCAGTAGTTTCCTCACCTCAGCAGACGGACATGAACGCTGCCTCATGTGTTTTGGCTTTGAGCACGCTGAGGCGGCGTTCACGGATGGTTAATGCCCACATTGCGAGTGCATGACCATGGCCACGCTGAAGTCACGCCGCTCATTCGTGAGCCGGCTCCCCCCGCCTTACTCCCATGGTAGGTCGTTAAGCCGTCAATGCTTTTCGGCCACCGCAGCAAGGTGCGGGAGGGACATTCAAGTCACAGTGCAGAACACACCGCCGGCCCATAAAGCCCCACGGTCTTCTGCATCTCAGCATGGCCCCGTCGAGTTCCCGCAGCAGTATGCTTCCCCGCCCCGCGGGCTGAGCGTCTCCTTCGGTGCTCCAGTAGAGGGTGAGATGTCCATTGCAGCATCAGAGGGAGAGTCAGATGGTGAGGCGGTCGGCCCGGTGGCGCAGCGCCCCTCTGCGGTCGCTGTCCCATCGGAGGCTGACGCTGAACTGTACGCTATGCTCCTCCGAGCCACCAGGGGGATCGGCCTTGAGGTCCCTAAAGAGCCTCCGGCCGATCCCTCGAGGCTGGATGACTGGTTCTGGGGGGGGCACCGGCGGCACCGCCACGCTCTCCCCCGGTGCCATTCTTCCTGGAGGTGCACGTGGCGCACCCCTTATTCATCTTGAGCGCTCCCCAGCTCCTCTCCCCTCGCCACTCTCGATGGCGGGGCAGCCCGGGGTTATGTGGCGGTTCCACAGGTCGAGTGTGCTGTTGCAGTGCACTTATGCCCGCGGGACGCTGCCACCAGGCGGGACCGTCCACATCTCCCCTCCAGGGCATGCAAGCTTTCATCCGCTCTGGCGGGCCGGGCTTACCACGCCGCTGGGCAGGCTGCCACTGCCCTGCACGCCATGGCCACTCTCCAAGTTTACCAGGCCCAGGCACTTAAACATCTGCACGAGAGTGGTCCTGACCAAGGGACATTGGAATAACTTTGCGCTGCCACCGACTTCGCCCTCCGGGCCACGAAGGTCACAGCGCGTTCCCTTGGCCAGGTGATGTCCACCATGGTGGTCCAGGAGCGACATTTATGGCTGACCCTGGCTCAGATGGTAGATGGCGACAAAGCACGCTTTCTCGACGCTCCCGTCTCCCAGGGCGGCCTATTTGGCGACACCGTCAAGGACTTTGCCCAAGCAGACGGAGGCGATAAAACACATCCTGCCCTGCCGCGAAGCTACCATCCCGCCACCTGGGCCCCCGCCTCCGCCTGCCCGTCGCCGAGGGCGTCCCCCCGCGGCTCCTAAACCATCAGCTCCGTCCCCTGCCAAAGCACACGATGCTAGACTGGTAGCCCGACGTCTTTTTGGAACGAGGACATCTGCGTTCCCACTCCCGGTGGAGGGCCGGGAGTCACTGTGCACTCATATAACATCGCTGCCGGCCTGCGGCACCCACAAAGTCACAAATAGAGCCAATTTTCTCACCTCCGGGATTCCGGCCCTGAGTTTCCTTCCTGAGCAGCACTTCCACTCCTCGGAACCGAACTCAGAGCCGGATGTCGCCACCGCGGGAACCAGTGAAGAAGGTAAGCGCTGCTTACTGCAGCCAGACTTTTCTCCAGGACATTTATCCTTCAGGGATCAGTCCCCTTCCCCTCCCCTCCCCCTCCAGGCTGCCCCACCGCTGTCACGTCGGTCAACGTTCCCTTTGATACCCCTGGCGACTCGGCTGGGAGCCTGGCTTCAGCTTCCCAGCTCCTTGCAGCGGTTGATACGGACGGTACGTCTCGGATATGCGATTCAGTTCGCCAGGCATCCGCCCAGGTACAGAGGCGTTCTATACACTACTGTTCATTCGGACACACATGCCGAAGTCCTGCGTGCGGAGATTGCAGTCTTACTGGCGAAGGATGCAATCGAGCCTGTCCCTCCAGCCGAGATGAGATCAGGGTTTTACAGTCCCTACTTCATCGTGCCCAAAAAGAGTGGTGGGTTAAGACCCATCCTGGATCTCAGAGCCCTGAATCGGTCCCTTCTCAGGCTGCCATTCAAGATACTCACGACGAAGCGCATGGTAACATGCATCCGTCCCCAGGATTGGTTTGCAGCCATCGACCTGAAGGACGCGTACTTTCACGTCTCAATTCTTCCTCGACACAGACCCTTCCTTCGGTTTGCTTTCGAGGGTCGAGCGGAAGCAGCCCTGTCCCCTCTTTGGCAGACGGGCTTTCGCATCCTCAACTATCTCGACGACTGGCTTCTCATAGCTCACTTGCAAGATCTGTTGTGTGAACAGAGGGACCTGGTGCTTCAGCACCTCAGCCATCTGGGCCTTCAGGTCAACCGAGAAAAGAGCAAACTCTCTCCAGTGCAGAGGATCTCTTTTCTTGGTGTGGAGCTGGACTCGGTCGACATGACAGCCCGCCTCACCAACGAGCGTGCACAGTCAGTGCTGAAGTGTCTGGAATTATGCAGACACAAGACAGCGGTTCCTCTCAAAACATTTCAGAGGCTCCTGGGGCATATGGCAGCTGCAGCCGCGGTGACGCCACTGGGCTTGCTTCATATGAGACTGCTTCAGTGCTGGTCACACGATCGAGTCCCGAGATGGGCATGGCACCGTGGCACACTCCGGATTGGCGTTTCCCTGCAGTGTCGCCGCTTATTCAGCCCCTGGTCAGACCCTGCCTTCCTACGGGCCGGAGTGCCTCTGGGACAGGTGTCCAGGCACACCGTGGTTTACACGGATGCCTCCTCCACGGGTTGGGGTGCTGTATGCAACGGGCAAGCAGCATCGGGCTCCCGGACAGGACCTCGACTGCAGTGGCCTATCAATTGCCTCGAGTTGTTGGCTGTGTTTCTGGCCCTTCGTCGCTTCCGACCGGCGTTGCGTCAGAAACACGTGCTTGTTCGTACCGACAGCACTGCGACCGTAGCCTACATCAATCGCCAAGGCGGCCTTCGCTCCCGTCGCATGTCACAACTCGCCCGCCATCTGCTCCTCTGGAGTCAAACGTGGCTGAAATCGCTACGTGCCATTCACATACCAGGGGAACTCAACTGTGCAGCCGATCAGCTGTCACGGCAGTCCACCCTCCCTGGAGAATGGCGACTCCACCCCGAGACAGTCCAGCTGATTTGGAGTCATTTCGGGGAGGCCCAGATAGATCTGTTTGCCTCCCCCGATTCCTCCCACTGCCAGCTGTTTTACTCCCTCTCCAAGGCCCCCATTCGGCAGGGATGCACTGGCACACAGCTGGTCCCCGGGGCCCAAGTACGCCTTTCCCCCAGGCACAATTTGGCACCCCCGTCCCGACTTATGGAACCTGCACGTCTGGCTCCTGGACGGGACGTGTCAGACCTCGCTGGCCTTCCACAGGCTGTGATAGATACTATCACTCAGTCCAGAGCTCCCTCTACAAGGCAGGCTTATGCACTGAAGTGGGGTCTGTTTGTTGACTAGTGCTCCTCTCGAAGAGAGGACCCACAGAGATGCACGATTGCAGTAGTGCTTTCCTTCCTGCAAGAGAAGTTGGAGTGCAGGCTGTCCCCTTCGACTCTCAAAGTGTACGTTGCGGCCATCGCAGCATATCATGATGCAGTGGATGGAACATCCCTAGGTAAGCACCCACTGGTCGTGAGGTTCCTTAGAGGTGTCAGGAGGATTAATCCTCCCAGACCGCTCCTCATACCCTCTTGGGACCTCTCCGTCACCCTTCAGGGCCTGCAGGACGCCCCATTCGAGCCACTCGCCTCAGTCAAACTGAAATTCCTGACAATTAAGACAGCGCTCCAGACTGCGTTGGCCTCCATCAAGAGGGTAGGGGACCTACAAGCGTTCTCTGTCGACGAAACGTGCCTGGAATTCGGGCCTGGCGATTCTCACGTTATCCTGATGTAACGGAGGCCAGCTAGTAGGTGCTGTGCAGGTAAACCTCTCAAGAGACGCACTAGCGACAGACGCCAGAGGTTGCAGCCTTTAGCCTCCTTGTTAGTGCGTCCGCCTCCCATGCCGGAGACCCGGGTTCGAGACCCGCTCGGAGCGGGTGCGGTAGGACCCGGGTGTGAGGGGTTACATTGGTGCCGTGACCCGAACGGGATATGTACGCTCTACGTACATATGTGGGCCGCACTCGGCACTTTAGACGCACCAAGCAGCTCTTTGTCTGTTTCGGAGGTCAGCAGAAAGGGAATGCTGTCTCCAAACAGAGGTTGGCCCATTGGGTGGTTGAGGCCATCTCCATGTCTTACTTATACCAGGGCGAGCCATGCCCCTTAGGTGTTCGTGCCCACTCCACACGGAGTGTTGCCTCATCCTATGCGTTGGCTCATGGCGCCTCTCTAACAGACATCTGCAGAGCTGCGGGTTGGGTGACAACCAATACCTTCACCAGGTTTTATAACCTTCGCGTAGAGGCTGTGTCCTCCCGTGTCTTAACATAGACATCAGGTAAACGGGAGGCCGGCTGGTGCCGGCTTGCTGCGCCATTCCTACGGGATCCGTTCGCTATTTCCCAGATGTTCCTTCCGGTGAACCTGGGTCCTCCATGCCCCACAGTCAGCCTAGATGCGGGGTCTCCTTTGTCCCGCAGGTTGTGGCAACATGTCTCAGTATTCTTCCTACGGTCAGCCAGAAGGCCGTGGTTTCCCTCGTGTATCCCTAGAAATTCTATGGATATATTGAATTTCTCTCATTCCACATGTAAGAAATCTCATGTGCTCCGCCCCCCAACCCCTGCTTCAGTACTACTGGCATCCCTGCGGGGCCCCCTATTGGCCCCCAGGGCACTGGGAAGGTTACGTTCATATCCGCCTGCGGACACGTCCGCCTGTCTGCACGTGGTGTTGTGCGTAACGTGGCCTGTTTCATGGGTCTGTTCCCAATGTAAAGTTGAAGTGATTCGACTGAAGGGGAACGTCTAGGTTACATAGGTAACCCTTGTTCCCTGAAGGAGGGAACGGAGACGTTACATTCCCCTGCCACGACCTGACGTCACGCTGACGCCAGGCTCTCTCGGCTCCTCAGCAAAAACCTAAATGAGTGGCGCGTGCCGCCATCTTATATACCCGTATGTACAGGGGCGTGGCTTGGCATGCAAATACCACTCGCCAATATTCATTGGCCTTTTGAATAAGGCTCAGAGATGATTGGTCTCTCAAGCGAAATCCCAATGTAACGTCTCCATTCCCTCCTTCAGGGAACGAGGGTTACCTACGTAACCTAGACGTTCAACTTGTGCAAACTTTCACTGATAAATCTGGACTACAAAATCTAAAAAAAGCAAGCAGTATACCACTGAATAAAAGAAAGTCATATAGTAAGAGTCAGTAAATAATAAAACAATTTTTATTATTTGGTGGGCTGTGCCTTTAATTACAGAGGAATGTGGGTATAAATAGAGCTGTGGCAGCTGTAGGACACAAGCGCATTTGAGAGAATTTCACATCCCCATTACAGCGATGAGAAAAACACTGATCACTCAGTCAGCAGGCAACAGGTCACACATGTCTGATGCATTCACATACAGACTGTAATTGAGAATGAAGTACACCATTGCCTTTCATAAAAGAGATGATGTAGAGTTCATTGGTTGTGATTAATAGGTTTAACCTTTGTCAGTACAAATAATCAGTATGAATAGATTCTGATTGCAGGGAATTGCTCATCTTGGCTGCTCATTGATTTACATATCATTGAATAATGTATTTTTAAAATGTGTATTGTGCACCCCCCCAGTCTCATACTAAGGCTCAAGTAGCTGTATAGACACACATTCATTGACATTGATATTATTACTATTATTCAAGTCAATGATTCCTATGTTTACACATATCGGATACGTATTGATACAATCAGAAAGTAGCCATGTGATATGGCTGTATATCAGCACGACTGTAATTTGTCCGAAGTTGAACTGATATGTGAGCAATATCACACTCGTAGCAGTGCAATATGGCGATATACTTGTGCTGTCAAACTGTTGTATAAACACAATATCACAGCCATGCCAATATACAGCCATATCACACGCCTACGAGTGTGATATTGTGTTTGTACAACAGTTTGACGGATGGCACAAGTGTGTAAATAAAATAGAGACAATAACAGAGTGTCTTTAAAACCCCTCTTTTGTACAAACTACTTCTTTCTGCCATGGATTCAAATCTCAGTTTGACAGTTTAACAGCTGAGACCAAGCCTCCTTTACTAATTCACAAACATCACTTTATAACTAGTAATGAAAGAACGTTAAGTTGCTTCACTGAAGCTCAAATTAAAGCTATACTTTTTAACTTATCAGAAAACCCTCTACTCAATTCTAACTTTTAAAAATAATATATATATATATGTATATATTAGGGCCGGGACTTTAACGCGTTAATTTAGATTAATTAATTACACAAAAATAATGCGTTAAATTTTAATCGCACTTAGTTTTGCACCGCGGAACGTTTCTCACTGGATGAGATTCGGCGGACCGATTATACTGGAGCACCAACTAGCGTTCAGACAAGCTGCATCCGTCCTAAATAGTATTGTATGTCCCAAATCGTAGTATGTTTAAAAAAGTATTCCAAAGATTCCCAGATGGTCTACTACTTAACGATCAATGCACACTCTAACGGCAAATATTGCCCACAACACACTGCGCCGTGAACGAGTATTCGATTAAAACTACAAACACGCATAAAAAGTGTTAAAAAACTACAAACATGGAGGATTTATCCGCGTTATATTCCATGTGCAGCAACATTTATAATGATAGGTTTGGTCATTAACGTTTAAATGCATAATTAAGCAAACACAAGAGCAGAGTTCTCGGCATGAAAGACTCGTTAAAGAACGTGCCTCTTAATTTCTCTCTAATACGGTAGGAAATTAACTTAAACGAAATGTAGATAATGTTAACTGTGATGATTGACAGGGCAGTTTAAACAGTGACAGGATTCAGGTAACTAAGCAACAGAGCGTCCCTTAAAGAAGCAGTTATGACGAAGTAGTACGTCCCAAAGCTTGCCTACTATTCTGCTACATACTCAAAAGTATGTACTTTTCTTCACAAAAAGAGTACATACTTATAGGCTATAGTATAAGTAGGCGAATTGGGACGCAGCAAAACAAACCACAGTGAACACGGACAAAAAAGCTGATGGGACCACTTTGGTTGGCCCTGTGGATGTGAAATTTTGTTATAAAAAACGAATGGATGGAAGCGTCGATAAGAGCATGGTTGTGTGCAAGCTATGCAACAAGGAATTTGCATATCACCGTAGCACATCGAGCCTATTGCTACACTTAATGGCAATATTGCACTGGTCTGTTGGACTTGGTTGAACAAAAATAAACAATATTTTGTTGCTTAAGCTTATGTATTCAGTCATTATTCAATGGTATACTAAAAATCCATATAAAAAAAACTTACTTCTCACTGTTCTCAGGTCAAATATTTATATGCGATTAAAATGCGATTAATTTAGATAAATTAATTACAAAGCCTCTAATTAATTAGATAAATTTTTTTAATCGAGTCCCGGCCCTTATATATATACATATAATTATATACATACATACAGATTTAATGCTCCTGAATTCTGTACTTCAGACATTCTTTACAACTTCAGAGTACTTATTCTTAAATAAGTGAACCTGCCAAACAGGCCAAAAGACCACTCACTAAACCTGTCTCTTTTAACTGGACTGACTGAATACAGCAATTCTAAATCCGTTAAAACACATCGATCAAGGCAGTTCGTTGAAAACATGATCAGTGAACAGTTCCTCTGTCAGAGCGGGTCTGATGCTTATATGTGAATAAACACCATTGAGCCTCACAAGATCTACTATTTGCATCTGATTCCAGCATTCATTCTTTAGGTCGATCTTATATCCATAATCACAAAATCAGTTTGAATGTCCACTGAGGAAAGTGTTATCTTTGTCTTTGTATATTTTCAACTGTCAAGGCAGTTTAGTATATTTTCAACTTGCCATGACAATGCTAGTCAATGTATTTGTTGGTTGAGTCCCTATGGTTGCATCTTATAAGGTGATTTAAAATACTGTGAAGCTGAATTTTCAGCATCATTACTCCAGTCTTCAGTGTCACATGATTCTTCAGAAAGGTCACAGGTTCACAGGTTCCAAAAAAAAATATTAGGAGCATATAACTTTTGCAAACATTAATAATTCTAGTAATAAATCAGCATATTAGAATGATTTCTGAAGGATCATGTGACACTTAAGACTGGAGTAATGGCTGATGAAAAATTAGCTTTGCATCACAGAAATTATTTTATTTAAAAGTATATTAAAATAGAGATTATTTTATATTGTAATAACATTTCGCAATATCACCGTTTTTTCTGTATTTTTTAATATATAAATGCAGCCTTGCTAAGCATAAGATACTTCTTTAAAAAACATTACAAATCTTACTGATCCCAAACTTTTATATTTATATTTATATATACTTTTTTACAAAACAAAAGCCAAATCGAACTATCCTCTTAGCAAAAACATTGTGTTATGCAGAGCTTTGCACTTGTAAACAGCTGTTTTATACAAAATTTCCCCTCAGGGGTGAAAAACATTTTTATTCTGTCTGGATGGCTGTCTGTCTATGTGAGAAATTTACCAGCTGCTGAGTCCTGCAGTGCTGTGTAAAATGTTGCATTGGGATGTATTAATTCCATCTGCCTTGGAGTAAGATTATTGAAAGGAGACAACATTCCTTCAGAATCCCGGGACATGGAGAGGTCAGCATCTCAGACAGCCAAGGCTAGACACGTAGATGAAAGAGAGCTCGGAGCATCTCACAGATATATATATAATCCATGCTCACCATTACACTATTCTGCTTGCTTTATTTTCTCTTATTTTGCCCAATTTCATCCCCCCTTCACGGATATTAAAGAGATTCAGAGCCACGAACACAAACTCTCTGTCTCGCTCTCAAACTCTCAGGCACTCAAACAAACTCTCGTCCTCGGGGAGCATCTCTATCTCATTTCAAGCACTCACTCAAGAACGACAGTAGATACATCCGCATAAGAGGTGATGTGTTTTGTGTGGGGGAGGCTGCAGTGTGTGAGTGTGAGTTTGAGTGTGTGAGACAAAGGCAATGTGCATATGCTAGTGAGTGGGTAGTTAGTTGTTACTTCAACTATGCTTTTATGTCCAGAGATTGATTTTTATTTAAGCTTACATACTTCAACTTTTTTGTTATAAGAAGGGCACATTTAAACATCTGACCTTTGTTTAACTTTGCTTATATCATGGTTCAAATGATGAACTGTATACATATATCAGGGGTGTTCCCTCCAAGGAGTCAATGCCTCCTCAAAATATTGAATAAGAAAAAAAAATCATAGTACAAAAATAAAAACAATGCAAATATTACAAAACATTCCCTTGTGTCCAACAGCAAAACCAACAGCTAAAGTTACAGCAGGAGTCCACGTCTCTCTGGTTTCCCCTGAGCCCATTGAGTTTTAACAGACCCCCTGAAGCAAGCCAAAACTGGCCCGCCAGCAATAATTTCTGGCCCGCGCTCACAGCCAGATTATTTTGATAGTGGCTGGTTCTGAAATAGGTCTGTCATGACAGCAGTTAGTCACGATTTATTTAAATCTCCTTTGAATAAACTTTTGATGTTCACTTTCGATTTCGCGAACACGCGCACTCTGTGTTAAATCTTATGATATAACACCGTGTCCTACTACGCAACATCTGAGCCACTCAAAATGCAGAGGATTAACATTACTTTTGTTTTTGAAAGGAAAGCACCGATCCCGATCTACATATGCGTCTATGTTTGTGCGAATCATTCGTAATGCAGCTTCACCCACAGCAGAAGTGAGTATAAGGGTTTTTAATGCACCTTTGCAAATGGCCTTTCTTAATAATGTGCTAGTTAGCAAGTTTCGCAGCTAAACACGGCTAAAGTAAACATTACGGCTCGTCTTCCCACTGCAGAGAGGGGCGGGGCGAGCAGAGCTCATTAGCATTTAAAGGGACATGCAACAGAATAGATCACTCTAAAAAAGGTTGATTTTGACAAGGTAAAAAGAGTGTTTTTTACACTACCCTTGAGAAATTTTAACCAAAGTATGTTATAGACTTCTCATTAAGACCCTAAAGAATCATATCAACTTGTGGAAAATGGGCATCCGATGACCCCTTTAAAAAAGGTCTTAAATTAAACTGCATGATTTCTCTATATACCCTTGAGTAACAGCTCACTACCAGTTACAAAAGACACTGTAACAGTCTGTCACAGGCAATTAGTTGCATTTTTCATCAATTAATTTCTCAAATTTTCCTTTGACTATGTTCTGGCCCGCCATCTAGTGGCAAACTTTTTTTTGCCAACCCCTAAAGTATGGCATGAGTTTGGTGGGGGGTAATTAGAATAAATGGGGTCACATGAGAGCAAATATGATTGAACATGACTGGTTATGTTCGGCTGTGATTGGTTCATGCGATAAATCTGGTCTCTTGTGTTGATGCTCGTTCCGTGTTTGCGAATTAGTCTGAGTGAACAATATAATGGCGTTAACGGGAAGACTAATTTAAAAAAGTAAGTAACTCATACACTTAGACCTTAGACTCACACCACTTTGTTACGTCAAAATAAGACTTAAAATGGCATGCAAACATGATCTGTGGGAGCTTTTAGTGAGTAATCAGCTTGGTGAAATTTAAAGTAAAATCTCTGTCTGTGAACAGATGATGACTGATGACCCGAAAAATGCAAAAATTGTTAAAAGTTAACTATTAAATAGAATGCCTGAACATAAGTTCACAAATAAAGTCTATTGTTTAAATTTGTCACTTCCTCGAGTTATGTGTGTGTGATGTGTGTGTGTGTATACATTTTATGGGTTTTAGCTGAGTGTGTTCACAAATAGGCCTATCTGTAATGTGATGTGTGGGTGTGGGTGAGTGCGGAGGTGGGTGTCATTTCCTCCCCAAAAATGCCACAGCCATCGTGCCTTTGCCCTCAGTTCTGTTTCCTCTTTATGTAACACTACTGTACTATTGATGAGCATATGTGCTCCACTCCCTCAGTAAATGGGAAATTTGAGAGATGGGCTCATCATTTAAAGGAAAAAGTAGTGCTTTATTTTGCAAATGTTCTGGGAATATAAAAAATGCTGTCATCCTAATCAATAAAAGTACAGGCACACCGGGAACGTGTCCACTTCAGTCAATAATCCTTGAGGTTTGGGAAAAAATATACAAATGTCAAGTATTTGAATAAAAAGATGACATTTCAGTTGTTTTAGTAAGCTGTTCATGCACTCACGCAATATGGAATACAAAGAAAAAACACACAGTACTGTAAAAAAGCAGCTATTTTTTCCTGAATATGAAGTACTGCTGTTGTCAATACTTTATTTAAAACTCAGAAAATAGGCATAAATAAACCACAGCTTTGATCCTCTTTTGTCAGCATGAAAGGGATAATAAGCCTTCTAATACTAAAATGACCATAGTTTATTCCTGAATGGCCGATATAGGGCCATAACAGGGTAAATGAAGGAGAAAATGAACAAATTAGCATGTAAATGTAATAAGATGTCATTAGAGATTTAGGAGTGGGTTAAATAAAACAGACCCACAGGCAGTCCTTCAGACAAACGGCTATCTACACAGGATTGCATTAGAGTTTTTATTTAATGGGCCTAATAAAATGAGCATATGATCATAGTTATTATAGATATGCATGGGGAGCGCTTCGGTACGCGAGCTGCGAGAGCAAGCAGCGGTAGATGAATGTTTTCTAGTGTATTCATAAAAGCAGACTGCCTTCCCCACTCAAAGCCCAATACATCTCATCCAACTATGTGGCAGCCAATGGCACATCACTCAGAAAAAGTGACAGATGCCCCCGCACCGAGTTCCGGAACGTTCTCCTGAGTTCGGAGTTCCACCTCGGGTCAATCTTCCAAATGTGATTATGGCTCAGGATAACTGAGCATGCCAGTGCTCTTCCTTGGCCGACATATCTACTGATAACCCATGAGAGCACTTCGTCTCGCCCTTACCTTGCTCTCTCGCTCTGTCTTTCCCCATTCATCTGACATCTACAGGAAAAAGAATAGTTATCTGCAGCCTAACGGAAAACAAATCTGCTCAATTAACAGTGGTAGACAAAGTTCCCATCCCCAGGTGATCCATTTATCTTCGGCTCTGTAAAACGAGAGCAGTTTTGAGTTAAAAAAGGAAACGGAAGCTTGAGGACGCAGAACCAAAACGAAACGAGCCAAAAAACAGAATGACAGTTGGGAAATGGACTAGATGCGTAGTCTGCACACAAATAAGGATGAAGAGAGCGAAACAAAAGAAGGAAATATGAGATGGATGAGTGGACAGCAGGATTGGGGTTCGCAGCGGGAGCCAATTTCCAGCCCAGTGAGACAAACCCATCTCTATTTCACACCTCTGAACCCTGCATTCGCTTCAGTTCGGCTCTCACCTGCCCGCTGAACCCAGAACAGCATGCCGTTTCCTCGTACAGTAGACCGGAGAGGCGTCAAAGCGCGGTAGGCTGATCTCAGATCCATGTTTATGTTATTTCTATAGCTGGAACAGGCAGGAAATCAGCACAGCAGAGTGCATTTAGGGTCCTGGCCTGGCATAATTTGAACTGAAAGTGCAATACCTGTCACTTTTCCCATATAGCCTACAACTTGAAAGGCTCCGCCCATCTGTTTACACTCAGTTTGCCCGCTGTGAACTGATTTAGGCTATATAAGTAGGGCTGTAATCATTTCACAGATGGTCTATGAAAGCTGCTGACCTTAGTGTTTGCAGACCTGTACAACACCGCTCCAACATGAAGCACGCAACAAACAAAGACAGAGCTGTTTAGTTTGTAGTGCTAAAACATTTTTAGAGCTAGAGTTTTTTAATTTATGAATATTATTAAGTGTGGACAACATTATTCAAATGTAAATATGAAAATTGTTAAAGGGTTAGTTCACCCAAAAGCCTTCCTAGATGTACATGACTTTCTTCTTTCAGACAAATCCAGTCAGACTTATTTTAAAAAATGTCCCGGCTCTTCTAAGCCTTATAATGACAGTGGGTGAGTGTTTTTGTTCAACTAGCCAAAAGAAGTCCAATAAAGCACATCCATTCATAATAAAAAGTGCCTTAGGCCCCGATCTCACCGAACGCAATTTTTAGGTCTGAAAACGCGAGGCGCACTGCACTGCCTTTTTTTGGTGACTTTTAAAAAAAGAGCAGTGTGCTGCGTTTTTTTTATGTTGCTAGGCAATGACCAAAACAGCTGTCCTGTCAGTCTAATCAAAGGATTATAGCGCAAGCGCTCTAAAATCTAAATTGGTACTCTGAATTTAACCCATCCAAGTGCACACACACAGCAGTGAGAAGTGAACAAACACACACTGTGAACACACACCGGAGTAGTGGGCAGCCATCGAATGTATCGCCAATCGAACCGGCGACCTTCGAGTTACAAGCCCGATTCTCTAACCATTAGGCCATGACTGCCCTGTAAACAATTCAAAAAAGGCGCCTCTCACTGCAAATAACGTGTTCTGTCTGATCGGGGCCTTACACGGCTCCATGGGGTGAATAAAGGCCTCCTGTAGCGAATTGATGTGTTTTTGTAAGAAAAATATCCATACATTAAAATGTTACACACTTTTCTCTAACTTCCGCATAGTGTATGCACCAGTAAGAAGTGATGAACACAAAAGCATAGAGGAGAGAGCAAAACAAAACACTGGTCACAAATTAGAAGTAAAAAACAAGGATTTGTAAAGAAAAATGTTGGAGAATTTCGATATAAGCATAAAGTAAGGGAACTTTGCTTCTTTTGCTCCAGTAAACAAACGTTGGTTTCTTGCGAGACTAGCATTTTCTCACTGGCACATGTGCTATGCATACATCCTGCCTAGGATGCCTTGAGGGTGAGTAAATCGTGCTAATTTTAATTTTTGGGTGAACTATCCCTTTAAATTGCATTAAATTGGTCAATAGTGACAGTAAGTACATTTATAATGTTACAGAAGATTTCTGATAAGAAAAGTTTTTTAAAGGGTGAACCCCTGATATTAAGACTTGTATGGATAATATAACATAACAAATGTCTGTTACTAAAATTTGTAGTAGCAAACCCATGAAAGATTTACGTTTTTAAAAAATCCACATTGTTTTATACAGATTTTGAACTATTGGGGGCGCCATTATTGCGATGACGTCAAATGGTTGTACTCTGTGAGCTACTGTCGCTACCTGTTGTTATTTTTACTGCAATACAACTTGGAAAATAAAATACTGATACAATTGATTGTAATTTTTTCAATGGCAACAAGAGAAGCAATGTAAGTATTTACTGCTTTCCTAGCAATAAGAAGAGGAGAAAATAATGGGAAGATGCCTGTGGACAAATAAAACTTCCTAAAACCTGTGTCTTTGTTCTCTCCACTTTAGCTCTAATGCCTTTGAGGATTTTAGTAGACCACAGCTATTGAAAGAGCTTACAAACGGCAGAGACAAGAAACGCTAGATGCCATCCTGGCAGGATATAAACATGCCGATGCTGAAGGAGTTTCTTGGCGCGAATTTCACTCAACATACTTGTGGGGAAAATCGATGGTATGGCATTTGGTTTAAGCCTATGCTTATATCTATTGCTACCTGTAGCTCTTTCAGTAGCTGTGGTCATCTTATCAGTATTTTATTTTCTGAGTTGTGTTGCGGTAAAAGCAGCAAAAAGTAGCACCAGTAGCTCACTGAGCACAACCATTTTATGCCATCGAAATAATGGCACACCTCATAGTCCAAAATATATATAAAATGATGTGGATTTTTTTAAATGACATAAGTCTTTCATGGATTTTCTACTACATATTTCAGTAAGAGATATTGATTACATTATATTAAGCCATATCCTAATACCCGGGGCTCCCTTTAAGCAGCAAATCAGCATATTAAAGTGTAAAAACTGTACTGACCACAAACTTTTAAATGGCAGTGTATAAACAGCTTCTGTTTTGAAAGCACAAACAGTTTCTAACAATTTTAATGTTCACCACAGAGTGATTTTCCAAGAGAATCCATGGTGAATTAGTCTTTCGGGTTGGGCTACAAATTGACAACGTGACTCAACAGATCTATAAGGCCATGAAGTTGAAGAGAATTATTGCGCTTGTCCTTGTTTCTTTGTATGCCGTTCCCAATTAAAGTGAAACGCAGGAGGACACCACACTAGAGGTTCAGTTTAATCACGAAATACAGGATGAATGCTGATCGTTGGGCTATCAGTCAGCAGACGCAGCTCATCCTAAACTGATCTAAGCACAAACATCATAACGATGATATCAGTGAAGAATTACACCACCCAGGGCCTGACACTTCATTCATTTTTCAAGATATTCACCAAAACATTTTTCACAAACTTTGCATGAAAAATTGTTTATTATTAAGAAAGTTTCAAGCAATTCATCGTTGTGGAGGGGGTGAATATTTACAATATTCTTCCCACACCACAAAATTCACTCTCTCAACAGAGAGAAAATTCAGCTGATATCCTCTAATGTACGGGATTTAATGCAATTTTGCTGTCTGCTAGACTCTCACTGTCTGTTTTCTCTACTCAGAATGCCAAATATATCTGATACTGTATATTTATTATATTATCTATTCACAAATGCCAATTAACTTCAATGTTCTTTGCAGTATTCTGCTTAACAAAGATTAATCTACATTGTAGAGAAATTGTTAAATCCATTTAAAATAAAGCTTGTAACTCAAATACTAGTTTTAAAACTAAAAAAGGTCATTTTAATAGCCTATAATTAACAGTAAAAACCTATATTATATATATATACACTACTGTTCAAAGATTTGGGGTCTGTAAGATTTTTTAAATGTTTTTGAGTCTCTTATGCTCACCAAGTATGCATTTGATCAAAAAGACAGCAAAAAGAGTAATACTGTTAAATAGTATTACAATTTAAAATAACTGTTCTTCATTTGACTATATTTTAAAATGTAATTTATTTCTGTGATGGCAAAGCTGAGATTTCAATAGGTGAGCAATGGTAATTGTGAGCAAAGGTATTGTGGTCTTAAAGGTCGCATGAGGATTTGATCAAGGAACATTTCATATTATCAATGTTGAAAGCAGTTAATATTTTTATGAAACTGTGATACACTTTTTTCAGGATTCATTGATGAATCAAAAGTTAAAAAAAAGAACAGCATTTATTTGAAGATAGAATTCATTTTTGACCATATAAAAGACTTTACTTTAAAGACACCTTTGACCAATTGAATGCATCCTTGCTTAATTAAAGTTTTAATTTCTGTCTAATGCCAAACTTTTAATGACAGTATACATTAAATGTATGTGATTTTTAATAAAAGTAAAATTATGGTAATTATCAGTTACTTTCAAATTACAAAGTAGTTTTAAACAGTTAAAGTTTCAAGCAACAAAATTTCTTCCATAATGCTTGGAACTTTGCTACCCTATTGTGTGCAGATTATATCCAGCAACCAGTATTTTACTACATATTTAACAGGACATTTTAAAGTCCACCCAGCTGCGGGAGGCCAGAGTTTAAGTGTCACCTTGGGGAAGACAGACAGAAGGACCCCAGTTAAAAGCTACTACCCTCCCAATAAACTAGTGGAAGAGAGACAAAGAGATTTAGCAAACGAAACTGCAGGAGGGAGACACACAAAACGGAAGCATGACTAACGAAAACGTTGCTCTTCTTCTCACTCCCTGCTCAAAGGCCATTTACCCAATAGCCTCACTCTCTCTCACACACACACACTCCCATAACTACTCAGACTCAGTTATTGCATTAGCCACCACTTTCTTCCTGTGTGATTTGTGGGTAAAAAACAAATCCGGCCTCTGATAGAGCGCTGCAGTGATGTAGATTACCAGCGCTCACATACACACATCACACACAGTAGATAGGAAATGCAGCGGCCTGATTACGAGTCTTACTAATGGTGCATTACTGAAATGGTGCTTTTAAAATAGAATGTGTTTTATGAGTGAGCTGTTTATGGGGTTTTGAGGCTGGTTCCCTTTAGTACCTCCATGGGAATTCGCATGGCATCCGCCGCCCAGCGCTGAGCTTTATAGAGATGAATATAATGTGCTCTGATGCAGTGGGCCGTTATTAGATTCTTCCATAGGCAGTTACGGCGCGAACTGCACAACAGATGCTGCTATCCGCTCCTTTCCTTCCCTTCACAACCCATCCTCTCCATTTCGCCTCCCTTTCGCCACCTCCCTGACGACTTCTAAGCAGTAAACGTGATAAAGTTAAATGGCAGCTGCTCTGACACAACAAATCCAGTCCGGTATTATTAAACTTCCAATTGTTTCTTCACTTTAAAACCTTCCAAACCAAAGGGTCAATTATGCTTATCGTTTCTAGCACACAAAATGCATTAAGCTTCAGTTGAAATCAGCTCTAGGAATTGGCTCTCTAAATGGACAGTTAGTGAGAGTAGAGTTCAGCGCAAGACTAAATGAGATCACTGTAAGATAAATGTTTACTGTTCCTCAATGGCCTTGGCCTCTTGATAGCCCTGGCCTTCATGGTTTATGCATTCAGCTGTGATCTCTGGGGTTAAATTATGTGTTTTGGTGTTTGGCGACTGTCTGTGACGGCTCACACATCCTGTTAACCTCCGGACAACATAACTGCATCGCTACTCTCTCTAGTAACTGACGTTTTTGACACTCAGTCATCTCCATCTCTAATTAAACAGCAAAAGAAATTAAGGAATAAAGGCCCCGGTATACTTCAAACGAAGTTCGTTTCTGTTCTTTGTTTGGGAGCAATAAGAAGTTCAAAAAGGCTGAGCAATGGTATACTATATTCGAATATTCTGACATGGTCAGAATATTATAGACAAAAGAATAATGATTAGCAGCAGTTCAGAGTCAAAGTATCATGTTTGCAATACAAAAGAACCATTCCATTTCCATAATCAGTCCTCTATGAATGGCTCATAGTAAAAAAAAAAAAAATAGTCATCTCAATAACACAAACCTGTTACAAACCTGTCATGATTTAATTTTGATAAAAACAAAGGTTTATTATTGTACATTCTTTTGGCATTTCATTTATTGTATAACTTAAATTTGCTTACTGAAAAACAACTGCAGCAGCAGTGAAACAAATATTGCTACTCACCGCCTTATCTCCACTCTTTCCTTTCATTCTTTTCATGGTTTTGGAAAACTTGTTTCGGATGTTTCTCCACGTCGCTTTGCATAATTTGTGCTTTCTAGGATTTCTTTCTAGGATTTAAATAGCTTCTCCAAATCTTTAAAAGGGTCACTGGATGCCCATTTTCCACAAGTTGATATGATTCTTTAGGGTCTTAATGAGAAGTCTATAACATACTTTGGTTAAAATTTCTCAGTGGTAGTGTAAAAACACTCTTTTTACCTGGTCAAAATCAGCCCTGTTTAGAGCGAGCTATTCTGCTGCATGTTCCTTTAAATGCTAATGAGCTCGGCTCGCCTCACACCTCTCTGCCATGGGATGATGAGCCATAATATATACTTTAGCCGCATTTAGCTGCATTTAGCAGTATTTAGCTGTGAAACTTGCCAACTAGCACATTATTAAGAAAGACCATTTGCAAAGATGCATAAAAAAACTTTATACTCACTTCTGCTGTGGGTGAAGCTGTATCACAAATGATTCGCATGAACATAGACGCATATGTAGATCAGGATCGGCGCTTTCCTTTCAAAAATGAAAGTAACGTTAAACCACTGTGTCTTCAGCGGCTCAGATGTCGGGAGTAAATGACAACTGCTATGTTCATTATTACATCCAACAACAGAACACCTCAATCGCTCAATCAGAGACATTCTTGTCTTCCCCTGCACCTGATTCGACACAATGGCGATCGGAGTCGGACTGTTTCAGCTCGGTGAGGGCGGGTCTAAGGTAAGGCGCTCATGTCAATCAACTATCGTGGGAGTGGCCTCTGAAGCTGAGAATAACCTGAATTTAAAAAGGGGATATTACTTTTAAAGATAAAAAAAATACCACTGGGTGGATTTTTATAATTGTAGGGTGGTTGTGTACACAAACTGCTAACACACATTAATGTTCAAACAACATGTAAAAGTGAGTTTTGCATCCGATGACTCCTTTAAAGTCTCTCCGTGAGCGATCGTACAGGTGTGGATACATTTGTACCAGCTCAGCTATTCAACACTTGAGTGTACTCATATTGCTAGTAACTTGGTGTTGTTGTTTTGGATGTTGTTCTCTCATCTGACCTCCGTGGAATGAGTAATAAAACCGAAAAAAAAAAGAAGGTGGAGTTCCAGAACAATCCCATCAATTGTGTAATCACCATGGACCAATGGGAGCTCAAAGGTGTTTAGGAGCCAAAACGAACTCCCCCAGAAAGTTTGCTTTGGTGAGCTGTTTCAAACTGCCGAAACAAACTCAAAACAAAATTCGTTTTGGCCTGAATTTGTTTGAAATTACGTCATATCAGTTATTTCTTCAATTTCGTTTGAAGTATATCAGGGCCTTAAGGGTCTTATCTAGTGAAACAATGAAGGTCATTTTCTAAAAAAAAAAAAAAAAAATTGTGTTACGCATGTGCGTCTTCAGCCATTCTGTAATCACGTTGGGGTCAAGCATGAGGTCAAGCTAGTGCAAGACAAGCATTTGTGGTTAAAAAGTATATAAATGTGTGTTTTTTTAATGACCGATCGTTTCACTAGAAAAGACCCTTATTCCTCAGCTGAGATCATGTAGAGCCCTTTGAAGCTGCATTGAAACAGTAATTTGGACCTTCAAACCACTGGTCCACTATATGGAGAAGAATCCTGTAATGCTTTCCTCAAAAACCTTTATTCTTTATTCTTATGAACATCTTGGATGATGTTGGGGTGAGTAAATTCTCAGAAAAATTGAATTCTTGAAGTGAACTAATCCTTTAAGATAATGCAGACTGATCCGTAGCCTATTTGTATGTAATGTTATGTTTACATTTACAGTTTTTGTACATTTAGATATATAATAAAACATACACGTATTGACAGCAAGTAAAAGTACTTTTGTATGCACAGTTTGGAAACCTTTAAAGGGGTCATCAGATGCAAAACTAACTTTTATATGTTGTTTGAACATTAATGTGTGTTGGCAGTTTGTGTACACAACCACCCTACAATGATAAAAATCCACCCAGTGGTATTTTTTTAATCTTTAAAAGTAATATCCCCTTTTTAAAATCAGATCATTCTCAGCTTCTTGTCGTTGTGACGAAACACAGTTGATTGACATGAGCGTCTTACCTTAGACCCGCCCTCACCGAGCTGTAACAGTCCGAATACGATCGCCATTGTGTCGACTCAGGTGCAGAGGAAGACTCTAAATGAGCGATTGAGGTGTTCTCTTATTGGATGTAATAATGAACATAGCAGTCGTCATTTACTGAAGATGCAAAGAAAACGTTACTTTCGCTTTTAAAAGGAAAGCGCGATCCAGGTCTGCATATGCCTATGTGTTCATGCGAATCGTTCGTGATGCAGCTTCACCCACTGCAGACTACTAAACGCGGCTAAACGCGCCTAAAGTAAACATTATGTCTCGTAATCCCAGAGAGGGGCAGGGCGGGGTGAGCAGAGCTCGGTGGCATTTAAAAGGGCCTTGCCTTGAAATGTGCTGAGTTTTTGCAGAGCTGATTTTGACAAGGTAAAAGGCTTTTTTTTTACACTACTTTTGAGAATTTTTAACCAAAGTATATTATAGACTTTTCATTAAGACCCTAAAGAATCATATGAACTTGTGGAAAATGGGCATCCGATGACCCCTTTAAAAGAAATGATCTGTCATTTAATCTCCTAAAGCAGGGTTCCTCAAATCTTACCCTGGAGGGCCAATGCGCTGCAGAGTTTAGCTCCAACCCTGATCACACGCACCTACCTGTTATTCTCTAATGATCCTGAAGACCTTGATTAGCATGCTCGGGTGTGTTTGATTAGGGTAAGAGCTAAACTCTGCAGGAAAATGGATCTCGTGGGCCAGATTTGATGATCCCTGTCCTAAAGCAACAATAACTGCATTGCAAACACCAGCTCTACATTAGCAATATCCAGCGAAAATTCACAATCATTTTTTACATGGCCAACCCAGACAATAAATAATTTCAAACCACTAATAATAGCAATAAAACAGCCACTATGTTAAATTGCAGTGTAACATTAGCATACATTACTTACCACTGAAACAGCTGGATATATTTTTGTGCAGCTTATGCATCCATTATGGCCACCAAATGTTGTTGGTGCATAGATCAAGGTCCCATAATGCAATTCGAAAATGTACTGTAAATAAATGGAAAAACACCCATTTTCAGACAATTTCAGACAAAATATACATTAATATAACTGTTAATACATATACATTCTTTATAGAGCAGATAGATGCATTACTCACCCTCATGTCATTTCGAACCCATAAGACCTTTGTTCATCTTCGGAACACAAATTCAGATATTTTTGATGAAGTCCAGGTGCTTTCTGTCCAGCAAAACAACTAAAAAATCTTCAAGGCCCATAAAGGTAGTAAGAACATTGTTAAAATAGTCCATGTGACATCAGTGGTTCAACCATAATTTTACAAAACTATGTGAATACTTGTTATGCCATCTATGCAGGGTTAGAAAGCTCTTGGATTTCCTCAAAAATATCTTAATTTGTGTTCGGAAAATGAAAGACGGTCTTATAGGTTTGGAACAACATGACGGTGAGTAATTAATAAAAGAATTTCCATTTTTGGGTGAACTTTTCCCTTTAAGAACTAAAATCCAATAAGCTGAATCTTTTAATAAAGTTATAGTGAAATATTGGTAGGCACTCTTGTGTTTTGTATGTTTTTCATATTTAAATCTAACTATAATGACTACAGACTAACTCTAAACAGAAAAGGAAAGCATTTTAAAGCAGGAATCACAGAGAACGTAAGTCTGCTTGAATCCTGCATCATCCAAGTAATCCTGTTAGAAATTACGCTTATAGAAATTACAGAAGCGTTTCAGACTC